>NC_142684.1:87557419-87860564 GCF_056320005.1 Nelumbo lutea | reverse complement strand
TCGGCCATGGTTAGTACATCCAAACGTAAACCGAATGGAGACAGAGGGAGCAGTGAGATTATGAGGAAGGATAAAAAGGACTTGGTGTGTGATTACTATAAGAAGCCTAAGCATATCAGAGATACTTGTTGGAAACTCCATCCACAACTTATGCTTACTCAAATCAAGAACAAGAAGGGAAATGCGAATGTGGCCACTACAGGAGATTCTTTAGCCCCTCTTTCCCAAATTGATTGGGAATCCATCGTATTAGCAGTTGTGAGAACAAAATTAGAAAGGTTTGAATATCTCATGAGTAAAAAATATGCAACTAGTTCTAACCTCCATATGGACAACAGAGTGCAGGAGCCAACTACACGACCTCTTTGGCATATGCAAGTAGTTCATATGCAACTGCAAACCTTCCATCCACTTCAGGTAAGGACAGACCTCCCTAGATTATAGACTCAGGAGAATCTAAGCACATGACCGATGCCCTTACCCTCTTCAGTTCTTATCAGTTGTGCTCTAGTAGAGGCAGAGTCTCTACAACAGATGATTCTCATATTCTCATTGCTAGGAAGGGAACAATTAGAGTGACCAATGATATTATTTTATCATGTTTTACATGTTTGTAAACTTTATACTAACCTACTTTTAGTTAATTCTTTGACAAAAAAATCTGAATTGTTCAGTGACTTTTCTTCCTAATAATTGTGTTTTGTAGGATCTGGAGTCAAAGAGGATGATTGTGAGTGGTCGTGAGGTGAATGGAGTATACATTCTTGATGAGATTCTGAGATATCAGAGTCATCATGTTAGTTGCAGCAATGGTAGTAGATTAGAATCAGTGAGTTCGATTATGCTTTGGCATAATTGTCTAGGGCATCTTTCTTTTAGTTCTTTAAAATTTTTGTTTCCAAAGTTATTTGAGTTTGTTCAGTTATCTACATTAGAGTGTGAGAGCTTTTAGTTGGAAAAACATTGTAGACATTCTTTTAAACCAAGTGATAAAAGAAGTGTGTTTGCTTTTGATATTGTTCACACTGATGTATGAGAACCATATCATATTCCTTATATGGGTGGCTATCGTTATTTTATTCTATTTATAGATGATTACACACAGTATTCTTGAATATATTTGACGAGATCCCGCAATGAGGTCCCTAACTTGGTCTGACAATTCCATCAAATGGTTCTCACACAATTTGGAGTAAGAACTAAGGCCTTCAGATCGGATAATGCCAGAGAGTATTTTGAGAAATACTTGACATCATACTTTTTGGAACATGATATAATTCATCAGAGCAGTTGTGCGCATACACCGCAACAGAATGGAGTAGCAGAAAGAAAAAATAGACACATTGTGGAAGTGGCAAAAAGTCTTATGGTACGTGCTTTATTTCCTATCCATTTTTTGGGAGATGTAGTTCTTACAGCTGTGCATTTGATTAATCGTGTTCCTTCATGTATTTTGGGGTTTAAGGTGCCATTTAACATTCTTTTTCCTAATGCAGAGATGTTTCACATTCATCTGAGGGTTTTCGATTGTGTGTCCTTTATTTACATTCTTGGCCCCCATCACAAGAAATTGGATCCTAAGGCCAAGAAATGTGTTTTCCTTGGGTATGCTCAGAAACAAAAGGGGTATTGTTGTTATAACCCTATGTCGATGAGTAGATTTATCACTATGGATGTTACCTTTTTTGAATCTACCTTCTACTTCTCAAATGGTTCTCCTAAGGGGGAGAGTTTTGGGGAGGAGAACTTATGGTCTATTCATCTTCCTGTTCCCTTTGTGCCTTCACCAACATCCCCATTAGCAGCACCTTCATCAGTTTTTATACCTGAGCAGCACCAGCAGATGATGGTTGACTCCATACATCCACAACCCGCACCACTCTCCATCAGTCCTTCTGAAGCTCTAGGTTCCGTAGATGCAGTTCCAAGTATTCCCTTTGAGCCTGAGCTTGTCATTTCTTCTATGATAATGTTCCTGTACCTAACACTATTGTTGTTGCTGATCCCATTAACCTTGATCTTCCATTGCTCTTCGCAAAGGGAAGAGAAAATGTACAGTCCATTGCATTTCACACCATCTTTCCTATAATGCCTTATCACCATTCTATCGAGCTTTTCTTTCTTCCCTAGATTTTGTGTCTATACCTAGGATTGTTACTAAAGCTCTTTCCAAACCTAAGTGGAAAACAACCATATAAGAAGAAATGGAAGCCTTGGTTAAGAACCAAATTTGGGAAATAGTTTATCTTCCTTCAAACAAGGAAACGGTTAGATGTAAATGGATGTTCACTGTAAAGTATAAGGTTGATGGCAGGATAGAGAAGTACAAGGCAAATTTGGTAGCAAAAGGGTATACTCAGACATATGGCATTGATTATCTGGAAACTTTTGCACTAGTAGCTAAGACGAGTTCAGTTCATTTTCTATTATAACTAGCAACAATCAACTCATGGCCTTTGTTTCAATTTGATGTTAAAAACGCAATCCTCAATGATGATTTGCAGGATGAGGTATATATGGACATTCCAACAAGCTTTTATGAAAATATTGGTAGAGGAAATGTGTGCAAATTAAAAAAATCATTGTATGGCTTGAAACAATCACCTAGGGCTTGGTTTGACAGGTTCAAAGGGGCACTTATTTGTTTTGGGTACACACAAACCCAGTCTGATTACACCCTCTTCGTGAAGAGGAGAGACACTGTAGTGTCAATTCTAATTGTATATGTGGATGATATAATGGTTACAAAAAATGATCTAGAGAGATTAATGCTCTCAAAAGGCTACTGCAACAAGAATTTGAGATTAAAGATCTTGGTGAGCTCAAATACTTCCTGGGATTGAGGTTGCAAGATCCAAGCATGCGATTTTCATTTCTCAGAGAAATTATGCTCTTGACCTAGTACGGAAAACTGGGAAGTTAGGAACCAAGCCATCTGATACTCTTATTGATCCAAACCATAGAATTAATGCTATGGATTGAGAGTTGGTAAAAGATGTGGGGAGATATCAGAGAATGGTAGGTCGGCTGCTGTACTTGTGTATGACACGATTAGATATTTCCTATGTCGTCAGTGTTGTGAGTCAGTATATGCATGCACCTCAAGTTCAATACTGAGAAGCTATTGAGAGAATACTTGCATACCTAAAGAAACACCCTGACAGAGGCATTCCTTTTTCAAACCATGAAAATATGAAATTGGAATCCTATACAGATGCAGACCGGGCAAGGTGTTTAGATGACAGGAGATCTACATCAGGAGTATGCACTTTCGTAGGTGGAAACTTGATCTCTTGGAAAACAAAGAAGCAACCGGTTATGACTAGGTCAAGTGCAGAGGTTGAGTATAGATCCATGGCCCATGGTGTCTCAGAACTATTTTGGGTTAGATCTCTATTGAGCGAGATTGAGGTGAAAGCAGAGGAGCCTATGATGTTGTACTGTGATAATCAGACTGCAATCAACATTGCCCATAATCCAATCCAGCATGACAGAACAAAACACATTGAAATTGATAGGCACTTCATAAAGGAGAGGGTAACCACCGAAGAAGTTTGCTTCCCTTATGTCTTTTCAGAGTCACAATTGGTTGATGTTCTCAATAAGGAGTTGCAAAGAACAAACTTAAACCTGATCTACACAAGTTGGGAATGTGTGACATTTACTTTCAACTTGAGGGGGAGTGTTGAAGATTGGATGATTTTTGTGATTATTTTAGGATAGGTGTGTTATGTTAGAATTTAGATAGATAGTGGGGACCACAACATTCCAAACCTTATTATGTTTTTGAATCCTAGTCCTATTCATATTGTTATATTTTTTTATTATAAATAACAAGTGAAGGGGGCAGCCATAATATAGCTCTCCTACTTCTCAAAATATTTTCTTTTCTTCTTCTCTTCTTCTCTTTCTCTCTTCAAGAAAACACATTTTTCTTTTATATATTTTTTAATTTAGTAGATTTTACTAACTGAAATTGGAGTTGCATTTCATGAGATGGAGAAGCAAATAACTCACCATGACTTTTCAGCATTTCTCTTAAACTCACCATAGCTTTCAAAACGTCTAGGAACTCCTTGCAAGTAATTTGACATTAAATAGACTAATGGGTGTTAATAGATTACCATTTTACCCTTTATTATAAAAACACTTTTCAATATTTCAGAAATACCTCTATTATTATTCAACCCAAAACCCATTTTTCAACTTCATTGGAATACTTTTAAGCATCACAGTGAGAGCAAAATGTCTATAATAGAAATCTTATATGTAAGGCAATTGAAAAATAAAAGAGATTGTAATTTATATATGGGCCCTAATATCAATGAAAATTTTGACATGGGATAAGCTTTGAAAATTTATGATGAATTTACGAGAAATGTTGAAAAATCATGGTAAGTTAGTTAACTAATCCAAAAAGTATAGAGTCCACTGCGACAAGGCTGGTTGAAGGTCAACCATAATGCTTTTGATCAGTCCTCCAACTTTGCTGATTTTGGATGGGGATCGTAAAGGAAATATTATAAGAGCATCCAACCAAAGGACTCAGGCCTCCCTAGCTAAGCAAACGGAAGCTTTTCATCTTCGTGGTTCAGAAAGCACTGTAATTAGTTGCCTGGTGTATTATTTTAGAATTGGATGTTGCTGTAGTGCTAACATTGAAGTTTCAGACAACCATTCTTATCTGGGGCCAAGCTAACTCTTTGGTACAAACATTGATAGGAAAGCCTGTAACTTTTGTTATTTGAGAATTCTGTTCCTGGTATGTAGTTATTCTCACTTTCTCAGACAACGGTGTCCACGTTTCGCAATGAGCAATACGTATGTGGGTGATGGTAATGGCTATTAAAATTCAGTTTTCTCCATTAAGAAATGGTCTGGCCTTTTTCTCTCTGCATTTGCAATGCCTCGGATCACGAGTTTAATGAACAGGTTCGCATTGCTCCGAAGACCTACCACCAAGTTACTACCAATTTTCCAACCCAGAATTCATCGTCATTTCCATCGTAAACCACAAAGAACAAACTCCATTTTAAAAGCGTCCAGCGAAGCCAATTCCATCAGCAAGAAGGCCCTCCTACACCCTCGACAACTATGTAGAAAAGGTGTTTCTTCCATGGGTAGCTACTCGCTCCTCCACTTGCTCAAGCAATGCACCAAGAAATCATGTGGTAGAGAAGGGAGGGCAACTCACGCCATCACCATAATTCTTGGTTTCAGACGTGTCATTTTCCTTCAAACCGCTCTCATAAACATGTATTCTATGATGGGGCATCTCGATGATGCCCACCGCATGTTTGATGAAATCCCCTATAGAAATGTTGTCTGCTGGACTGCAATTATTTCTGCCTATGTCGACAATGGGAAGCCCAATAAGGCGCTCAAACTCTTCAGACAGATGCAGTTGGAGAACGTGGAACCTGATCAGGTGACTGTGATAGTTGCTCTCTCTGCCTGTGCAGATCTTGGGGCGCTAGATATGGGGGAGTGGATCCATGCTTATATTTGTCGAAAACAAGGATTTGAGATAGATCTATGCCTCAATAATGCTATCATAAACATGTATGCAAAATGTGGAGACGTTGGAACGGCAAGGATATTGTTTGATAGTGTAAGGCCAAAGGATGTCACAACTTGGACATCCATGATTGTGGGTCATGCCGTGCATGGGCAAGCAGAAGAAGCTCTTAGGCTTTTTGAAGAAATGAAAAGTAGGAGTAAGAGCAAGAAGAAGATGAGGAATAAAAATGATGGTGAGCACCAGAGTGATTTGATTCTCCCCAATGAAGTAACGTTCATAGGAGTCTTGATGGCTTGTAGCCATAAAGGGCTGGTTGAAGAAGGGTGGCAACATTTGGAAAGCATGAGCAAGAAGTATGGCTTGAAGCCTAGGATATCTCACTATGGCTGCATGGTAGATCTGTTGTGCCGAGCCGGACTTCTTAAAGATGCATATGACTTTATTGTGAACATGCCAATCCAAGCAAATGCAGTGGTGTGGCGCACCTTGCTTGGCACATGTAGCCTTCATGGAGACATGGAGCTTGGATTAAGTGTCCGACAACGACTGTTTGAGTTAGATCCTAGCCATGTTGGTGATGATGTAGTCCTGTCTAATGCATATGCTGCTGCAGGTTTATGGGATGACAAGTTGATGGTGAGGAATCAGATACAACATAGAAGGATTCCTGGTTGCAGTTCAATTGAGACAACAACAGGAGTCCATGAGTTTGTCACTGCAGATAGGAGTCATCGTATGAAGAGGGAGATTTATGAGGTTCTTGAAGGCATGATTAAGAACTTGAAGGCATTTGGCTATAATCCAGATACACAGAACATAAGGCTAAATGAATTAGAAGGTTAACAGTGTATTTTACCAGTTCTCTTCTCAAAAATCTCTATTGAAAAATGTAGGTGAAAACTTCTTGTAAAAACTGCTTTCTCTGGCCCATTGAAGTGACTTAATGAAAGTACAGTTTTGCTGAAAAATTTTAAATAAAAAGCAAAAACTAAGGGGGGAGGGGCACAACAACTCTCTACAACATAACTAAAGGTGCTTTATCATCTAAGGAAAAAGCTTCTTATACCATACCTGCTTTCCTGCCTGTTATGAGAAAACCATGATGGGAAGGAAACCCAATCAAGACATCCAATGGCAGATTGGTCATGAGTTAACGAGTTCATGTCACCAAATATGCATATTTGCTATATGTAAACGTGTTTTCATAGTCAAGGCACTGTGGTTATAAAGAACTATATTTTCTTGCCATCTTGGGTTGTTATCAATGTCTTCCCATATCAGTTTCATTTGCACAAGTTCTGTTTATATTGGCTGTCATTATGAAGAACCTTACCCATGTTTGAATCACTGTTGTTGGCTTCATTCTTTAAATCCTTGCTCATTCTACACAAGCGTGTTTGGTTAATTCTTGTTGTGATATCATCCTTTTTAGAATGAAAAATGGGCCATAGGCAAAAAATGAAGCAAGCATGTGGCACGAAAAATAATAGTGTTGTAAGCAAAATTGTATCTCATTCCTTCAGATCATTCAATGATGTTCTGTAATTCTTTTCATTGGTGTTCAAACGTACAACTGCTACCACTGCTGACCTCTGGTACCACCCACTGTCAATCTCTAGTAAGACCCTCCCTCCCTCCCTCACCATGCGCCAATGCATCTGTCATATTAAATGCATTAGAATAGAACTTCAAGCAAGATCAAAAGTCTACGGTCAGAATTTGTTGGGGAGGGTCAAGAGAAGAACCTGTTACTTTGTTTTTCTGTTTCCATGCCATTTCAGCTTCACTTTCTTTTAATCTTTTCTATGATAGCCATTGTTCCTATAAATACCTGCGAAAGGAGGAAGTATATTAAACTTTTTGCTTCTGTAACAGCAATGAATCAATCAAACCTGCCAAACAAGTGGAAATACTTAGACAAAATTGATAAACATAAACATCAAGAAAATGACAGATGCAATATATCAAACAAAATCTGTTTATTTGGGTCAGAAGTGAAACAAGGACCATAGTGAGCCTTAACAACATATTTGTATATTAAGCTCAGTTTGGGAAGAGTGCAAACACAAATATGTTGAGTATAAATACAAAGTTTAGAAATGCCATATACATGGGGTTTTGAACTTTACATATTTGTATTTGCTTTCTTCCCAAACTGAGCCTTAACAACGTAGTAAGAAATAAAATAAACCAACCTCCAGTAGCTAGTGAAATACTAAATTATTGATACTCAGCTTTATTATAATTACCACTGAAAATACTTAATATGACTTTTCTGTTTTAACTACTAACATATGGCAATCTGTCTATTTTGATACAGTCACAAACAAAACCCCAAGTGTCAAACTGGTAAATATTCAGCAACCTCTAAAAACAGCTGATTTCTTTTTGTTATTGTTTTTATATCCCTCTAAAAATGATTTTTTGTAGAAAGAGAAAGATCTGATGAAGGGAAAGATGATACATAACCTGTGCAGGATTTAAATTTTGAGCGATTTTGCAGATTTAATTTAGACATTCTTAAGTTTCAGTAACCACTAGTATGAATTGTTAAGGGTAGCAAACTAACGATCTGATGGATTGAACTATTTCATTTAGATGGGTTCTAAAAGTGCTTATTTTGCTGTAGAGTTATGCCATAGTGTCACAAGTGACCACTTTTTCGTGATATCAAGTGCCTTTGCCATGCCCACGACATGCCATCAGAGTGTCGTCTAGTGCGTCTGGGATGGGCCTACATGTGTATTTTGTAAGGGGGGATGGCCGATGACCTTATTGTAATTATGTAGTATAATTTTCCAGTATTTTCATGTAATCTTTTGTCAGAGTACCAAAAACTTAACGTACTCTTTGAGGGGAGGTGAGTAGTTGAGTGGTGCCAAGACCGTGTAAAGGTTAAACATGAGGTCCCCTCAACACAGACTTGTGTGCTTGTGCTTGCCATCTATTGCAATATAAAGTGTCTTTTTACTAATTCGTGTATCATCTTTGTTGCCTTTTGTGTGTGTTTGCTTGCTTTCTTAGGCTTACTCGACCCACACGAGTGCCGCACGGGGCCCCAACGACTAGCCCCATGACAATAGGGTTGGTGAGATGGAGCTTGCAGGACATTACTTAACCCAACCTTGTTATTTCCTTCTATATAAGGTCTCTTTTGGTTTTTTTTTTTCCTCTCTTTTGTATCCTCACCACCTCTGTTGTTTATGGTTCAGGGGTTGTACTTACAATTTTTTCTCTTTAATACAAGTTATTAAAAAATTTATATGATAATTCTAATTTGGTTAGTAAGGAATTGAGGATTTATAGGAATGTAAAAAGTGGGATTTCTTATGAATGAGAAGATGTAAATTGGGGTATCTTACAAGTAGTTAATATGCAAGGAACATATTTTAGTCCAAGATAGTTAAGGCAGTGTATGAGAAGCTGAAGTTTTCTTTTGTTGGTTAACTAGTTGGGAAGTAATAATTTGAGTTTTTATATGATAGTGTTTAGTGCTAGTTTTCTTCTATTGTAAGAAATCGTTGGTTATATATGCGGATTTATTGGTTTGCTTCAGAAATAATTTAGTGCCATATTGGCGTGAATTCATCAAACTATCTCACACCTGTGACATCTTTGAGAAATTGGTGTGACTCAAATCTGAAATTAGAGTTTAAGTGAGATGCCGAACACTCTAGTTCAAGGCTATGTTACTCAACCCTCTTCTCTCTCTCTATTTCAGATGCTTGTATAAGTGCTTTTCCAATTTGCTATTTCTAACAATATAACCTATCTATTAATATGCTATTTGGGCTTATCATTTGTTGATTTAGGGTCCATTTGGTTTGTGATCGGAATCGGAATCGGAATGGCCTATTCCCATAATCTATTTGGTTCAGATAGGAATAGGAATGAGAATGGGAATTGGAATCAGTAGGAATGACATTTCATTCCCAAAGGAGGGGCAGGGAATGACCATTCCCTCAAATGGGGGAATGCCACTCCAGCAGAAATGGGAATGGGATTCCAATGTCCAAGGTGATGCCACAAGCTACATCATTGCACCGTTGATAGCAACGTGCCATTTTCTTAGAAAACATTGAATTTGGCATTACTCCATATCACACTTTTCCGATTTCTAAAGTGTGGTCTAGAGCAATATTTTATTCTAGAAAAATAATAATAAAGAAGAGGACTTTGTTTAAAGCATCACTTTCTCTTATGTGGCAAAATGGCATGAATGCCAAACATCATGTTTGATGGTGTTTGGAAGCGTGGGTTTTTTTTTGAGACCGATTTTCAAGAAAAAAACGCACATGTTTCAAGACCCATTTTTCACACAAAAAATATGAATTGAATTTGTTTGGGAGTATTTCTGCCATGCAGTAAGTGAACAACACTATGATGTTTGATAAGGTGATTTTTATGTTTCATATATGTGCTGAGAGGTAAGCACCAAATTTAATGTTTCATGCATCGGTGGGTACCAATTAAACGAAGCATGCCCATGGTTGAAGCATTTTTCAAAAAAAAAAAGCTTAAAACATACAATCATATACATTGGGCGTTTGTTGAAAGTAACGCGTATGTGGATCCAACGTAGCACCCTTTTTCAGAAAAACGGCCTCGCTTCCAAACATCCCCTTTATTTCTGTAAGCCTTATTCAATTCAACAAAATACCAAAAAAGTGCTTCCGTTTCATCTTAATTTGTCTGCAAAAGCTGTTTTTGATGCTCGAACACCGAACAGTAAGAACCTTTAATGGAGAGAAAGATCAAGTTGAAATATGTCTACATTTATTGGAAACATCTATCTTTCTGTTCATAATCCAAATACATACATTTACTGTTCAAATCAAATGACCCTCGTCAAATCGACTCCCATCTTGCATACCTAATCGTATGCCGTCTCAGCCACAGCTGATACATGACCGTGTGGAACGCATCGTAAGGCTGCGGGGACGAATTCCAAACAAAATGCTGACCCGCCACCATCGCTAGATTCTTCATTCTCTCGTATCTATCTCCCTCACACGTGCGACCCAATTGCTTCTTCATCCCCTCAACCCCTCTTCCTGCCCCCACAAACACAGCGATCTCCGACCATCTCAGCACGTCCATGAACGGAAGATCCAGAATCGGACGCTCCGTAATCACCACCGGCACGCAACCGAACTGCAACGCGTCTCCGATTCCTGAAACATCTCCTCCGTAGAAAAACAAGCAGAACTTACTGCTCGACAGCCTCTCCGCGTACAACGCGGGATCAGACGCCTCGGATTCGACCAGGAACTGGGGATCGCCACGCAATTCGTTCGAGAACGTCGATTCGAGCTTCCCATTTTGATCCCCGCTGCCGTTTAGGTTTAAGTAGCCCAGGTACTTAGCAGTCCCGTTGCCGGGCGGCGCATGGAGATGCTGGTCGTTGAGGTGAGGAAAGCTGACATCTTTGTGAGGGATGAACCTACCTTCGGCCGTCGGAAAACACGAGATCTGAACGGAGTTCTTCTTCAACTCGACGATGTTCCTGTCGGAGTTCATGCCAATCCCGCTACAAGAGACGTAGAAGTGGTCAGCCCCGAGTGTACGGTTCCAAAAGGGGAAGTCCGTCCGCAGATTCCTGATCAACCGGACAATCCCTCTGTAGTTACGGGAGGAATCGTGCGGGAAAGGCAGGTAGAACAGATGGGCATCCTCGGCGTTGGTCGTTATGAAGGAGCTTTTCAGGAGAGAATCGTGGAAGAGCGATTCGACTGCGGTACCGAAGGGTTGGGGCTTCTCTGGAATATAGGCGAAGATCTTGAAGGTTTTGAGCATCTTCTGGTAACTGGCGGGGAACGTTGCCGGCGAGAGATAGGGAGAGGTTAGGTCGGAGAGGGGTTTTGCCTGAATCACACCGTAAAAGCAGAGAGAAAAGGTAAGAAGGAGAAGAGGTGCACATGGTGCCATGAAAGAAGCCATCTGCCTTGATTGGAGATGTTCCGCCATGGAAGAGTAGAAGCAGTAGAAGCAGCAAGCTTGATGGAATTGTGGAAATGGACTAACAGACACGGTTTGGTTATAGAAGCAGCCAAGCAGTGAAAAGTTCGTCTGGAGTCAGGAGTCAGGACCATTGAGCGTAGGGATTAACTGATAATACAGCGCCCATCGTTAATCTGGAAGCTCCATTGACCATTGGAGGCAAGCTACGTGACGCTCGCTGGATGACAACCAGATGTCTGTTTTCGAATTTGAAGCGTTGAGATCTGGTGAAGTGTAAGGTGATGATTCGTGAGGCATTAAAAAAAAAAAAAAAAAAAAAAACGAATCGCTCCTACAAGTTTTTTATTGTTTTTATTTTTGGAATGAACTTCCGGTCATAAGGAACAAGGAAAAATACTCATTAACGAGGTTTGGCCGTTTGGGGCAAGGGTGTCAATTTGTCTTGACTGGATGGACGAAATCTAATCTAATCCAATCTAATATGAATCTATTATGGATGGACAAGATCTAATCTAATCCAATAAATATTTTGGACCACTAAATCTGAATTAGTCCAATTTAATATGTATTGTTGGTTAGTTTGATCAATCTAAATCGATTACGATTTAGACGGAGTCCAATCAAAACTGGTCCATTAACACTGGTCCAAAAATTCACCCTGGTCCAGAAAAAGCAACTCGCTCCGGAGAAATTCACTATGTGACTCGCTAGTTTACTGGCTCGACCGTGTTCGAAAACTGCATTTGGAGTCTTTTGACAGAGTGACCTATCCTTTAGCCATGAGTTTCAAATATCTTGATCGTTCACCTATTTATTATTATTTGCTCATGGTGATTAATTAATGGGCCTAGCTACCTCTTGAAATAGTCAGCCCATTTGAAGTACGTGTTGCAGTTGTGAGTTTTAAGCCCCAGGGTTGCAGTGGTCCCGAGCCCAATATGAGTTGCTATAGACGTAATCTTGTCATTTGAGCTGTTCTGCCAAATGTAGGAGGTGGTCCAACAATCCAGTTAAGCATTTTGCAAGCAGAAAATGCATTGGGCATTCTACCATTTAGAGTCCAGCTATAGTGTATCTTCAATACTTTCTGTATATTGAATCAAAATTTCAATCTATCATGATAAAGGCGTCACATGATATTTTTTTTGTTGGTTTATGTATTATAAGATATATTTATCATTAAAATCTTAGCTCAGTTTGAAAAATATATAAATACAAATATATACAAAATAAAGGTTTTGCTTTCGCACTCTATATATTTATATTTATATTCCTCCATTAATCTTAGTTTAAAAAGAGTATAAATACAAATATATAATATAAATACATACAAAATATAATGTTATAAAGTCTACATTATTTGTATTTATAGACTTTCCAAGCCATGAGCCTTAACAATTAATCATATTAAGGATTCAGTTTCGAAGTACCTCTTTGTCACTTAATTCAAGTTTTTTGCTTATAGATTTTGCCTCTAATTAATAATAACAGAATATGATGACAATCAAAGCAAGCAACCATTTGTTGTTGATGAAGACTATTATCTTGAACCATAGCCTGTAATTAGCATTTGATGCTGTGTAATCCGGGCACTATTAGATGGCAGATGTATGGCTCCTATCTGGCAACGGACAATACCTGAGAAGAGGAAGATGAAGGATTCTCAGGGAACTTGTCTGGTGGGAATACTCCGACGCTTAAGTTAGAACACTTGAGAGAGCTATAAGGAATGCAGAGAGAGATAAGAGTGCAGGTCGCGCTAAATCAGTTAGAGTTCAAGATTAATCCAAGATCAATTCAGATCCCTTGCCCCTTCATCACTAGGGCCTTTAAATACACATGTCCTTGTCAAATCGGGCGTAACCGCTACTGGCCTTCTGTCGCAGCCGTTATTTGCCAGGTTGTGCAAGTAACCGTTGCAAAGTACTGCCCAATCGGATGAGAGACACAACCCGGAAATGAAAGACATGCCACCACCTATTAAGAAACGTGGGTGCAGTCTGTTGGACTGGCAGGGACTGCGCCATCAGTCAGGAGACGTGGTGTAGTATGATGGCTACGGTCTCATCAGATAAGAAGCTTCCTGAAAACATTGCGTCGCTTAGTAGCGAGCTATCCCATAGCAAGCTGCCTTGTAGCGAGCTCTTGAAGGTACTCCGAGATGATTCCGCCTAAGGTTGCCTTTGGGGCAGTTCCCTTGCCTAAGTATTGGAGCAAGCTAGTTATCCGAGCTCGCAAACTGGGATAGACTTGACTTGGAGTATTCCCTTTCAACATACCGGGGTTTTTGAGCTCACACTGTAGCGAGTTGTCTTGCAAGGATCTTAACGAGCTCGTTACTCAGTCGCAGCCAGGTTGTCATGCTGAGCTGTTATTTATGCTTAATCACGTCCACGTGTCACCTTCTTAAAAGGTCGGGTCAAATCACCCTCCATCAGCATTAATTTTGGGGAGAGGGGATTAATACCATATAAATTCATTTCTCGAATGGCAGTAAAATTGAAGATGTTATGTTCATCTCTTGTCGGTTCAAAGCCGATTAAGGATCATTTTGTTATTCGCCCTTATCTTCTTCTTGTCTTCTTTCTATGATGGGTTCCACCCCCAACTACATGATCACAAACAGGGCCCTCATCGAGCTTGATCAAATCCGATGAAATTAAAAATAAAATATTTATAAGAAAAGTTACACTACACCGGCTACAACTACAAGAAGTGATATTTACTTGAGAAGAAAGCCTTAATATATCGACATTCAGGCTTTTTGTACTAAAAAAGGAGTCCATCGGCTAAAGAAGTGCGTCACATACTTGTTCGTATCCTCATTCCTCAAAAATTAAGGACAAAATACGAATTAAAACATGTCCCATCACTGTTGTACTGTTCAGGGACATGAATTCAAAGTGCAGTTTGCAACATCACAAAATTCAACTTGTTTTCTTTCCAAACAAGCCATTGTCCTCTCTTTCTCTCTCTCTCCTCATGTCAAAATTTCCAATGGCATCTCGCTCACTAGTGTGATGTGTGATTATACTACACTACACTTCTACTATACTACCAGTCTCCCATCGCAGGTACTCTCACCAGAATATTTAGGGGTGTCAATGGACTGGTTTTGGTTGGACCCCGCCCAAATCAATATTGGATGGACTAGACCGGAAGGATTGATAAGAGATGTTGAAATGAACTAATAGAACGCTGGGTAATTCATTTGCCCATAGTATTTTAACTCGCTCTAGGTATGTCTTCAGTCCGTGGAGGATAGCTTTGTTCATGACTTCTGCTTGACCATTTGATTGAGGGTGTGCTACTGACGTAAAGTTCTATCAAATTCACATGTCTAGGCACCTGTTATGGAATTTAATGTCTCGAACTGCTTATCATTGTCGGAGATCAGTACCTGAGGTAACCCGAAACGACACAATAAATTTTTCCAAAAGAAGTTTGGCACATTCCGAGCTGTTATTGTTACGACAGGTTCAACTTCTACCCACTTAGTGAAATAATCAACGGTCCGAGCATATCGATCCCCCACTGTGCAAAAGGCCATGGACTGGTGAGATACTTCAGGTCGGCGACAGATTGATGGTGGATATTGGCATGCTTCTGGCACTTGTCACAATTTCTAACGATCTCGATCACATCTGCTTTCATTGTTGGCCGGTAGTACCCCTGTCGTAGCACTTTTTGGGCGAGGGCCCTGCCCCCAAGTGTCTGCCGCACAAGAGTGTCGCAGAGCACGAGCTCGGATTTGGAATAAAAGAATGGTAGGATCTATCTAATGGACGCCAAGAAAGGTGCGAAATGGGGGGCGAATTTCAAAAAAAAATTCCTACCTTCTTTCACATGGGAATCATATTCCCTAAATTTAGAATACATTATTCAAAGATCCTACTTGAACCATAAACAAACCAGATCTGAACTAAAAGGAAACATGAATGATTATACCTGATCCGGAGAAATAATATCTCCCAAAGTTGGTGTTCACGTCCAAAGAACAAACCAAGATCCGCTCCTGCTGAAGATGACACACCTGTGGATGGAACAGAACCAGCAGGGTGCGTCCTACACACTGGATTCTTCACAAGAACCCTCTGGAAACCTTGAGCATCGAATCCTTTTGTCTATCTTGCAAGACTATTGTCAAGAACTGCTTTCTTGACTTCCTGTTGCTGCAAAGATCCAATCTTCCAACAGGTAGTGGCGACAGCTAAAGGAGGAGAAGTCTAGGGACGAAGAGGGCAGAACTGTCTCTTCTCTCTGGAGTCTGTGAGAGATCAAATCTCAGATTGCAGGATGTGTTTCTTGCTTCCTCAAACCCCTTAGTTCGAAATCTGATGTTTCTGCTAGGGTTTTCTCCTCTTTTCTCTTGATTAAGAAACCTCCCAATATTTTGGGAGTTATCCCAATCCAAATCAGTATTTGGATAGAGGTTAATCTTAATCCTATATGCAGATTAAGTTAGTTAACTCCTGATCTTATCAGGAGGTTATCAGATTCAAATCTAATTTGAATTTGGTCTCTTAGAGTGGATAAGGTCAAAGACCCAATCCTTTTACTAACACTAATCTCAGATTCTCCCTATGAACTGGTGATCATATCAGCTCAGTTTGAAATGGGCTTTTGGCCCATTAAGTGTTCAGTGTTTAACTAATTTCCAACCTGCTGCCCAGTTGGGCTTCTTTGTATGGCGTGGGACCCAAGCATTGATCTACACACCAGCCACATGGGTTCGGCCTAGCCTTTATTACAAAGCCCAGCCGAATTCACTGAAAGACTCAGTAACCCCCTTGAGCCCATCGCATGGACCCTATGGGCCCAACACTTACATTAAGTGGTCCCTGGGCCAAGCCATCTTATAAAAACCCAGGGACTGTGGGCAGGTGCAAGATTAGCCCATCAGGTATTTATCCTAAATGATCTTACACTTAACCTCTCAGCCCTTAATGATCAAGCACTGCCCGACAAGAGAAGACCTCTCTCTCGGCTGCAAGGAACAGTGCCGCACTCTCTACTTATATGGATCCCGGGAATTAAAACCTTTTGCAAATCTTTTGAAATCAACTACCAGCAGTTTGGTTTCCATTAGAGAGAGTGCATTCCTGATCATTACCATTGTTCGACAAAGGGGTTGATCCTGTCACTATGACCACTCACTCAGATGAATTCTCAGACTGCCCCCACATGTCCAGGTTTTGACCCCCACTAAGGATCTCACTGATTGACACATCAAAGACATCCGATCCGACACCTAGTGATGTGTCATAATCGAGTCTAGGGGTCAGGTGTAACTTTCTAGTTTTTGTCAATCTGTCTCCAAGGTCTAGGGCAATACTGAAAATCTAGTCCGGTTCAAGGGTTCAAGCAATCCCATACTGCATGTGCCTTGGGTCTTTCCCTGATGGCCGAAACAAGGCATCCCAACACTTGGTGAGACATCAGTATCAGCCTTGGCAGGATAAATCTCCCCATACTTTCCATGTGTTTCTCAAACACCTTATGTATCAGTGGCTTAGTCAATGGGTCTGCCACATTATCCGCTGATGCTACCTTCTGAATTAGGACGTCCCCTCTACCAACGATCTCCCACAGTACATGGTACTTCCTCTTGATGTGCTTTGACTTTGAGTGGGCCCGAGGCTCTTTAGCCTGGGTGATTGCTCCATTGTTGTCACACAACAACGGGATGGGTGATGTGCTGGATGGAATCACTCTCAATTCGTGTATGAATTTCTTCATCCACACAGCTTCCTTGGTAGCTTCACTTGCGGCAATGTACTCGGCCTCGGTTGTGGAGTCTGCAGTGGACCCCTGTTTGCTGCTTTTCTAGCAAACAACACACGATCCTATCATGAAAACAAACCCAGATATAGACTTTCTGTCATCTGGATCCGACCGGAAATCGGCATCGGTATACCCCAGAACTTGTAGTGAACTACCATCGAATACCAGACAAAACTCTTTTGTCCTTCGAAGGTATTTAAGTATGTTCTTCACAACAGTCCAATGCTCCTGCCCTGGGTTAGCCTGGAATCTGCTTACCACACTCACCGCCTGAGCTATGTCCGGGCGAGTGCACAGCATGGCATACATGATGCTCCCTATGGCTGAGGCATAGGGAACGTCTCTCATGCCCTCAATCTCCTCAGAAGTCTTGGGAAACATCTTGGAGAGAGTTACTCCATGTTTGAAAGGAACATTTCCTTTCTTGGAGTTTTCCATGCTGTACCTTTTGACAATTTTGTCAATGTAAGCAGCCTGGGATAATCCAATTATCCACTTCGATCTATCTCTATAGAGTCGAAGACCCAGTATGTATGAAGCTTCTCCAAGATCTTTCATGGAGAACTGCTGTGACATCCATACCTTGACCGAAGTCAACATTCCTACATCATTCCCAATGAGTAGGATATCGTCCACGTACAATACTAAAAAAGTAATCTTATCCCCACTGGACTTCTTGTAAACACAGGGCTCATCCGGATTCTGCTCAAAGTCAAACGTTTTGACGGTAGAATCAAAATGGATGTTCCAACTCCTAGAAGTCTGCTTAAGTCCATATATGGATATGTTGAGTTTACAAACCATGTGTTCCTGACTAGCAGCAATAAAGCCTTGCTGCTGCTGCATGTAGATATCTTCACTAAGATCTCCATTCAGGAACACAGTTTTGATATCTTCACTTGCTGCTACAGCTAGCAGGATCCTAATGAATTTAAGCATGGCCACAGGCGAAAAGGTTTCCTCATAATCGATGCCTTCTTTCTGAGTATACCCTTTCGCCACCAATCGAGCTTTGTAGGTCTCAATCCTGCCATCGGGGCCCTTCTTCCTCTTGTAGATCCATTTGCAACCAATTGCTTTTACCCCGGAGGGCGGATCCACTAGAGTCCAGACTCCATTGGTTTCCATTGAGTCCATCTCAGCTCTCATGGCCTCCACCCACTTTTGGGAATCTATGTCTAACATAGCTTCCGCGTAAGTCACGAGATCCTCTTCACTTGTCAAGGCTTCCACCAGGTAGGTATCCTAGTCATAACCATATCGGACTGGTGGTCTGGATACCTGGGTGGGCCTTCTAGGTTGGTCACTACCTGGAACTTGTGGGACATTTCCCACCGCTCCCGAGCTTTCCTCATCAAGAACTATTTCCTGACGGTGAGTGTCCATGATGTATTCAAATTCTAAGAATTGGGCGTTTCGATTGCAGAACACTTTCTGCTCACTTGGGTCATAGAATAAATAACCCACTGAATCCTTTGGGTAGCCTATAAATAGGCAACGATTGGTTTTGGATTCCAACTTGTCCACACTTGTTCTTTTAACGTGTGCAGGATAACTCCAAATCTTCAAGTGTCTTACACTTGGCTTCCTTCTGGTCCATAGTTCATATGGAGTTCAGAACTGATTTGGTAGGAACCCAATTCAGCACGTAGATAGCAGTCTCTAATGCATATCCCCAAAAGGATGTGGGTAATTCTGAGCGTACGAGAAGTGACCGGACCATGTCCAACAAGGTCCTATTCCTCCTCTCTGAAACACCGTTGAGTTGTGGTGTAATAGGAGGAGCTAGTTGTGACACTATCCCATTGTCCTTTAAGTAGTCCCTGAATTCGTTAGAGAGATACTCGCCACCTCGATCCGATCGAAGGGCCTTAACTTCTCTCCATAACTGTTTCTCGACTTCCTGTCTGAACTCTCTAAACTTTTCAAAGGATTTAGATTTGTGTCTCATTAGGTACACGTAACCATATCGTGAAAAATCATCTGTAAAGGTGATGAAGTACACGTGTTGATTCCATGTCCTAACACTCAGGGGACCACATACATCAGTATGTATTAGGTCAAGTGTGCCTCCAGATCTTTCAGGCTTACCGTCAAATGGCCGCTTAGTCATCTTACCTTGAAGGCAAGGCTCACAAGTGGGAAGATTTTCTACGGTTAGAAAATCCAAAGGACCATCCTTTACCAGTCTTGTGATTCGGTCAATACCGATATGGCCAAGTCGGTAATGCCAGAGGCACGTGGGATTAATTGTATCATGATTCCTTTTCTTGGGATTTTCGACCGACGTAGTTTCAGTTAGGTTAGTTTCTAGAGAAGGATGTAGAACAAAGAGACCATTCTCCAGTTCCCCGCATGTGATGAATGTATTGTTCCATTTAACAGTAATCATATTACTAAAATAAACAGTATATCCATCAGCACATAGTTTAGAAACAAAAATTAAATTTCTTTTCATGTTTTGTACATAAAGACAATCTTTAAGTACAAGGATTCCTTCTCTAAAAATTAATTCTACTGTTCCTATTGCCGCAGCTGCAACACTTGCAGTCGTTCCTAAGAATAGTGTCACCTCGCCATCACTCAATCTTCTGCTAACTTTGAATCCCTGCAGTGAGTTACACGCATGAGTTGAAGCCCCAGAGTCAATACACCAGGACACAAAAGTAACTAACATATTAGTTTCTATGACACAAGTTTCGATGTTACCTTTCTTAGATTCCAGGTAGGCAGGACAGTTCCTCTTCCAGTGGCCGATCTGTTTGTAGAAGTGACAGACATCCGATGCCTTGTTCTTCTACTTCTTGGGTTTGACAGCTTTCTTCTGGGGCTTCTTTGCCTTTCTCTTTTTCTTGCCCGATCTGTTAGTTTCAGCAAGCATAACTACAGGCTCATCATTCTTTAAAAGATCCTCGGCCCTCTGCAACATATTGCTGAGTTCCTAGACGCTGACATTCAGCTTATTCATATTGTAGTTCATAGTGAACGCATTGAAGGAAGAGGGCAAAGAATTCAGGATGGCATCCACTTGCGTGCCAAGATCTAGCCCAGATCCAAGAGCTTTAAGTTCATTAATGTATCCCATCATCCAAAGACAATGGTCATGAATTTTCTACCCCTTGGACATCTACGCGGTCATGAACAATTTCAGGACCTTCTGTCGAGTAGAACGGTTCTGTTCTTCATACATTGTTCTTAGACTGTCCAGTATATCCTTGGCTAGTTTGATCTGATCGAACTACCTTTGTATTGAGTTGTCTAATGAGGCAATGACAAAGCAACGGGCTAGGGAGTTCTTATCCTCCCAATCTTGGTAGTTCCTCCTACGGGCCTCAGAAGCCCTATCACCCGGACGTTCCAGGACAGGATTTTTCACCACCTTATCTAACTTTTTAGAAGTTAGGACCAACATAAGATTTCTGTACCAGTCGGCATAGTTTGGGCCCTTAAGCTTGTTATCATCTAGAAGCTTTGCAAATAGACAGTTTGCCATTTTTTGTCAAAACAGCAAAAACGTTACTCCACAACCTTAGTTTGATTCATGTTACCTACATATATATGGCTTTTAATCTATATTCCATTCCCAATTATTCATCTCTGAGATTTTCCCTCCCTTTTCATTGACGGAGACGTTGGAATGTCTCTGGAAATGTGGGAAATCACATAGGGTGCGTGAAGCCAACTGTTTCAGCTGCATAACCCCACCACCTTTTTGTGACAGATCATATCCACTCATCAGATGAGTTTCCCTTTGGCTTCTGTCAGACAAGGTTAAGAGCCATTTTCAGGTAAACCTTTCTATCCAGTGAGTGCACACCCATCATATTCAGGTTACGCCAAGGTACCGTGAGAGAGTTCCCATTTTTTGGTGAAGCCCCTCACACATCGGTCTATGACGCCCCTATCATCTAATGAAACACTCTAACAGATCCAACAACAAATGGATAGCCCAATTTTATGGTGCGTTTCCTCATTACTGATGGACCCATCGTTGTGCTAATGACGGAAGGCCTTTAGAGAGTCCATCAAATGGATCTCCCTATCACACGCACTCATATTTGCTTGGAGGGAACAAAATTATGCCCTAGTTCTAATTTAGGTCAAACCAAAGTGGCTCCCACTGACTTTCATAAAGTCATATTTCTGATGGGCCTCAATCGGCTAGGGGTTCCGTACGCATCCCTTTTCAGGGTTATGGGGCCCACCAAGTGGAGAGGGGTCATCCAATGACCTTAAGGGACACCATGGCAGTGATGTGCATTCAGCCATGGTGTGTGCAAGAGCCACTAACGAATTAACATGGGCCAAGTGCTTATGGTCCATGGTCGCAGCACATCATACATCCAAACATCACATGTAAAGAAGAATTGATCCAATCAATTAACTGCTGTAAAGCCCATCGAATGGCCCATTTAAAACTTAAAGCATTAACAATTAATGTTTACTAGGTGTATGGGCTGAATTGCAGTTAGCAGTTCGACCCATACAGCTTTTCTCACAACAATGGGCTTTTGTAGTTTTATCCCTTTAAAACTGGGCTTTACAGGTGGGCCAAATTAATCCTTGTAATTGAACATCAGATTTGGAATAATCAGTGTGAGAAATATTGACTGAAAAACATCCCCCTTCGAATCTCAGATTCGGTCCAAACAATTTTGGTCCAATCTAGTCCGAAAATGTCCAAAACTGATTTTCAATTCAAGAATTAATTCAAGAGAGATATGAAATTAATAATTTTTTATTTTACACAATCACAAATAAAAAATATAGACTGTTTGTACCACCTGCAAAACAGAGGTTAATCACAAAAGTTACAGTTTCATAAACAGTAAATCGTAGTATGCGATTTCTCCATTTGTAAATCTCCAGCACCGCCATCTTCTTCCTTCTTCTTTAATCAAGAAAATAAATAAAAAATAGAAATCCTATTTCTATTAATTAATTACATTCTTGATCAAGTCTTATACATTCAGTCTAGAAAAATAAAAAAATTTATTTACAGACTGAATAATAATAAAAGGAAGAAAAAAGGGTGCGCAAACTATCTGCGCCAAATTTGCACTACGATCTCCAGGTTCGAACAGTCCATTAAATCAAAAATAAATAAAGAATAATTCTAAATAAATTTTTGGATTTAACAAAATTAATTTCATATCAAACTCCCTTAACAAGAAACCATTTCTTGAAAAAAAAAGGAAAGCAATCTGTGCAGATCTTGGCAGAACATTTTCTGTTCATCTGCGCTGGGGCAGATCTGATTTTCTTTTGGTTTAAGATTCGAACCTGTGGCTCTGATACCACTGAAAGAATGGTAGGATCCATTTAATGGACGCCAAGAAAGGTGCGGAATGGGGGGCGAATTTCAAAAAAAATTTCCAGCTTCTTTCACCTGGGAATCATATTCCCTAAATTTAGAATACATTATTCAAGGATCGTACTTGAACCATAAACAAACCAGATTTGAACTAAAAGGAAACAGGAAGGATTATACCTGATCCAGAGAAATAATATCTCCCAAAGTTGGTGTTCACGCCCAAAGAAGTAACCAAGATCCACTCCTGCTGAAGATGACATAGCTGTGGATGGAACGGAACCAGCAGGGTGCGTCCTACACACTGGATTCTTCACAAGAACCCTCTGGAAACCTTGAGCATCGAATCCTTTTGTCTATCTTGCAAGACTATTGTCAAGAACTGCTTTCTTGACTTCCTGTTGCTGCAAAGATCCAATCTTCCAACAGGTAGTAGTGGCGGCTAAAGGAGGAGAAGTCCAGGGACGAAGAGGGTAGAACTGTCTCTTCTCTCTGGAGTCTGTGAGAGATCAAATCTCAGATTGCAGGATGTGTTTCTTGCTTCCTCAAACCCCTTAGTTCGAAATCTGATGTTTCTGCTAGGGTTTTCTCCTCTTTTTTCTTGATTAAGAAACCTCCCAATACTTTGGGAGTTATCCCAATCCAAATCAGTATTTGGATAGAGGTTAATCTTAATCCTATATGCAGATTAAGTTAGTTAACTCCTGATCTTATCAGGAGGTTATTAGATTCAAATCTAATTTCAATTTGGTCTCTTAGAGTGGATAAGGTCAAAGACCCAATCCTTTTACTAACACTAATATCAGATTCGCCCTATGAACTAGTGATCATATCAACCCAATTTGAAATGGGCTTTTGGCCCATTAAGTGTTCAGTGTTTAACTAGTTTCCAACTTGCTGCCCCGTTGGGCTTCTTTGTATGGCATGGGACCCAAGCATTGATCTACACACCAGCCACATGGGTTCGGCCCAGCCTTTATTACAAGGCCCAGCCGAATTCACTGAAAGACTCACTGACCCCCTTGAGCCCATCACATGGACCCTATGGGCCCAACACTTACATTAAGTGGTCCCTGGGTCAAGCCATCTTATAAAAACCCAGGGACTGTGGGCAGGTGCAAGATTAGCCCATCAGGTATTTATCCTAAGTGGTCTTACACTTAACCTCTTTGCCCTTAATGATCAAGCACTGCCCGACAAGAGAAGACCTCTCTCTCGGCTGCAAGGAACAGTGCCGCACTCTCTACTCAACTGCCGGCTGTTTGGTTTCCATCAGAGATAGTGCATTCCCGATCATTACCATTGTTCGACAAAGGGGCTGATTCTGTCACTATGACCACTCACTCAGATGAATTCTCAGACTGCCCCAACATGTCTAGGTTTTGACCCCCACTAAGGATCTCACTGATTGACACATCAAAGACAGCCCGATCCGACACCTAGTGATGTGTCATAATCGAGTCTAGGGGTCAGGTGTAACTTTCTAGTTTTTGCCCATCTATCTCCAAGGTATAGGGCAATACTGAAAATCTGGTCCGGTTCAAGGGTTCAAGCAATCCCATACTGCATATGCCTTGGGTCTTACCCTGATGGCCGAAAGACGCAATCCCATACTACATGTGCCTTGGGTTTTCCCGACCTCCTCGTTGACTGCCCTCCACCTCTCTGGAGCTAAGTTGCATTTCTTCTGTCTAAGGGGCCTTACTATAGGATCATTATTAAGCTTATGAGTCATGATGCTAGGGTCTATGTTGGGCATCTCTACCGCGAACCACGCGAAAACATCTAAATTTTCAAGTAGGGAGCGTACCGGTTGGGATCGCAGAGGCTCCCCAGTGGAAGCGCCGATCTGAAGTGTCCGGGTTGGGTCCTCCGTCGATGCCACGATGGAGACAGTCTTTTCTGTGGGCACAACTCGCTCCTCTTACTGCTCTGTAGGTCGCTCCAACTCGAGGTTGTTGGCCACCTTGGCTTTCCCTTTGAGGGCGGCAACGTAGCATTTGCGAGACTCAAGCTGATCACCTTGTGCTATTCCGATTCCGATGTCCGTGGGGAACTTCATTGCCAAATAGTAAGTGGAGACCACAGCTCGTAGGGCATGGGTGATCGGTCAACTTATTATGGTATTGTACGGGGAGGGGGTTGCGACCACTAAGAAGTCGTGGTTGAGCCTCACTATTCTAGGCCAGGTGTTGGCTTCCATAGGTACTGTAATCCTTCCTAGGGGCCTGACTTCCTCTCCGTTGAAGCCTACCAGGGGAGTATTCGTGGGCCTCATGTCGCTTTCTTGGAGTTGGAGCTAGTTGAATGCCGCTTTGAAAAGGATGCCCGTCGAGCTACCCTACTCGATGAAGACACGCCTAACTTCCAAGTCATTAATCTTTATCTTTGTGATGAGCGCGTCATCATGGGTGTAGTGGGCCCTGTGCGCGTTGTCCTCTATGAAGAAGATTTGGTCTTCCGTCCTTGGCCACTTTGAGGGATTTTGTTCTTCCCTGGTGGTCTCACGAGGTGATGTCCGAGCTGCAGTTGAGGTGCAGCCCGCCACAACCGAACCTCGGACAATCATGTGGATGGTCCCCCGAATTGGTCTCTCTTCAGGGGGCTACCTTTGCAGTTGTTCTGCTTGCCTGCTGGATTCGGGAGCATCTCTACTCTGCTCCCCCTGCCGACCTGCTTTATTATTATTATTATTTTGTACAAAATTTCGCAAGTATCCATGACAGATGAGCTTTTCTATCTCGTCGTGGCAGTTTTTACAAATTTTGGTGCTATGACCGTGGTCTTTATGGAAACTACAATACAAAATTTTATTTCTTACATTAGGATTTGCCTTTAGCCGATGTGGCCACTTCACATACGGGGCGTCCTTGATCGCCATGAGGATCTCGGCCCACTTCGCGTTCAGGGGTGTGTAGTCAATCCTCTCTGCTGTTGGAGCTCGGAAAGGCTGATTCGGCCTTGCCCCCCGAGCTTGGTCTTTCATCTTCTTACCATCCCCTTGATTCAAGGGCTCGCCTTCCCTTTTTCTCTTCTCGGGTGCACTCACGCCCTTCTGGTTGATCTCCTCCTCTATCCCTATAAATTGATCCGCAAGTTTGGTCACAGTCTTGGGCTGATTAACAATCATGTGCCACTTGAATTCTTTGTGGGTAATGCCTCGCTTGGTCGCGATGAGATGAACTGTAGGGTCCAGATCGGGTATTTGTAAGCAAGCGTCATTGAACCGCTTGATGTAACTCCGAATAGACTCCCCTTCCTTCTGAACTATGCCAAGGAGGCTATCTTGAGTTCTTGGGCACTCTTGTTGGTGACGAAATGGGAAGTGAAGACTTGCACGAACTGCGCCCAGCTTCTTATCGATCCGGGCGTTAGGTTCTGGTACCAAGTGCAGGCCACTCCCTTGATGGTGGTGGAGAAAGCCACACACATACAGGATTCACTGGCCCTTGCCAAGTGCATCTGGGACTGAAAGGCATTCACACGGTCATTCGGATCAAAGGATCCGTCATACTTATCCATATGAGGGAGCTTGAAGTCCTTTGTCATAGGAACAACAAGAAGTTCTGGCGATAGAGGGGAAGGAACTGAAAGGAAAGGAGTAGCTTTTAATTCACCTGAGCTTACTTCCTTCTTACCTCTGAGCTCGGGCAGGACGCGGGTAGCAGTTCGGCGAGCTCGTCGGTGCCTCCGTTGTTGCTTCGTCGGCTCGGCGTTGGTGCTGCTTGCTTCAGTATTACCGAGCTCAATGGGCTCGGACTGCTGATGATAGCTGTGAACCGAAGGGCCCCGCCTGTGGTTTGCGGCTAGGACCTCAAATTGGTTTTCTGCAAGCGGGAGCTCGAACTGAGAGTGCTGGGGTGGTGCGGGCTTGACCGGTTGGGAGTTCCCTGACCTGCCCACAGGTTGCGAGGCAGGGGTGACTGGTCTCTCCTTCCTGCCGTGGGACGAGGCTTGGCTCTTGGAAGGATTCTAGGTTTGAGAGGCCTCTCCTTGACGAGGACGTTCGCTTCGACAGGAGGCCTTGGCTTGCTTTGTGGCTGGGTGCCGAGGAGGAAGCGACTGTTGGGCCTAAGGCAGTGATGGAAACTGTTGTTGGTACTGGTACTGAGAAACTTGATGCAACACTTGCTGCTGGTAGAGTTGAAACTGTTGAAACTGTTGCATTTGTGCTTGCATAGCTTTCTTGCACTATACCAGGTCTTCCAACTGGTTTTGGTTGGTCACTGGGGGAACAGTGGAAGGTTTAGTGAAGGTTGCTCCAACCGTGGAAGGGAGTGGAGCGTTCACAGGTGTCACTGTGTGAGGCACGTTCAAGCTAGGAACTTCATCCACAGAGAGGGGGACAATGAACTGTCCAATGCAAACAATGGGGAGCTAAGGTTGTTCCCCAGAAACGTTCTGGTCGGCACCACACCCGGGATTGCTAAAGGAAGCCATGAATGTTGAGTTCTTGGAGAAAGTTGTAGAATTTAGAGGAAGGCTTTTTTGAAGTGATTCCCATAGACGACACCAAATGATGTTGCGCAATTCGGGCACTCTTAACTAGCGACGGACAGTACCTGAGAAGAGGAAGTTGAAGGATTCCTGGGGGACTTCCCGGTGGGAATACTCCGATGCTTAAGTTAGAACACTTGAGAGAGTTGTAATGAATGCAGAAAGAGCTAAGAGTGCAAGTCGCGCTAGATCAGTTAAAGTTCAAGATTAATCCAAGATCAATTCAGATTCTTTGCCCCTTCATCATTGGGGCCTTTAAATACACATGTCCTTGTCAAATCGGGCGTAACCGCCACTACCTTCTGTCGCAGTCGTTATTTGCTAGGGCTGCGCAAGTAATCGTTGCAGAATACTGCCCAATCAGATGAGAGACATGACCCGGAAAGGACAGGCATGCCACCACTTGTCAAGAGCATGGGTGTTGTCTATTGGGCTAATAGGGACTGCACCGTTACTCAAGAGACGTAGTGCAGTCTAACGGGGATGGTCTCATCAGATAAGAAGCTTCCTGAAAACACCGCGTTGCTTAGTAGCGAGCTGCCTTGTAATGAGCTTTTGGAGGTACTCTGAGGTGATTCCACCTGAGGTTGCCTTTGTGGTAGTCCCTTTGCCTAAGTGTTGGAGCGAGCTAGTTATCCGAGCTTGCGAGCTGGGATAGACTTGACTTGGAGTATTCCCTTTCAACATACCAGGTTTCTTGAGCTCGCACTGTAGCGAGCTGTAATGTAGCGAGCTGTCTTGCGAGGATCTTAACGAGCTCGTTACTCAGTCGCAGCCAGGCTGTCACGCTAAGCTGTTGCTTGTGTTGAATCACGTCCACGTATCGCCTTCATAGGAGGTCGGGTCAAATCACCCTCCATCAGCATTAATTTTGGGGAGAGGGGATTAAGAACATATAAATTCATTTCTCTAATGGCAGTAAAAATGAAGATGTTATGTTCATTTGTTGTCGGTTCAAAGCTGATTAAGGATCATTTTGTTATTCACCCTTATCTTCTTCTTGTCTTCTTTCTATGATGGGCTCTGATGAGGGCAGATTTGGCCCTCCAGTGGAATTGTGACACGTGGCACCTCATGCCAACTAAGTATGGCCTCTTGGCAGCTCGCCATAGGTAATTTGCCACAGGTAGCTTGCCATAGGTAGTTCGTCATAGGCAGCTTGCCTGAAGCAGCTCGCCATAAGCAGCTCGCCGCAGGCAACTCGTCATAGGCAGCTCGCCTGAAGTAGCTCACCATAGGCAGCTCGCCTGAAGCAGCTCTCCATAGGCAGCTCGCCATAGGTAGCTCACCATAGTCAGCTCGCCATAAGCAACTAGCCACAAGCAGCTCGCCACAGGCAGCTCGCCATAGGCAGCTCGCTATAAGCAGCTAGACGCAAGTAGCTCGCCATAGGCAGCTCGCCACAGGTAGCTTGCCACAGCTCGCCATAAGCAGCTTACCACAGGCAGCTCGCCATAGGCAGCTCGTCACTTGTAGAGAAGTTCGTTACAGTAGTATCACAAGAAGATCTCCTGCCTGACGACCCGACCTAGACATCAACCCGCTGACTGACACGGGTGCTGACCTAACGACCTGGCACAGACACTGACCCACCGACTAACACAGGCGCCGAGCTGACAACCTGGCCCAGACACCGACCCGCCGATTGACGCAGGCGTCGCCCTGACAACCTGGCTTAGGCGCCGTCCTGGCCGCCTGACACAAGCGCCAGCTTGACGACTTCGAGGAGTTCACCACCGTACCCCAGTTCTGACGGGATGTGACAAGTCTTACCGTTTGGAGGCTTTTCACCCACCTAACCCGCGAGGACTCCGATATATAAAGACCTCACACCCAAAGGGGAAGGGGATGGAAAAAATGGAGGTAATCCCTACTCTCTAGCTGTCTCGTTTCTCCAACATTATCTTCAAAGCTCTCTACAATCAGAGTGCTAACTTAAGCGTCGGAGAGCCCCCGTCGGGAAAATACTATCGGGTCCTCTGATTCAGTTCTCGCAGGTCCCTCAGCTCCCTGAGGGCAGTCGGGTTGCACTGCTCCAGGGAACTCCGCCATTCTCCAAGTCACAGGCCGCCTAGTAGGGAGTTCACCACCAGGTAGCTCTCCACTAGACAGTTCGCCACCAGGGATCTCGCCACTAGGGAGCTTGCCATCAAGCAGTTCGCCACCAGGCAGTTCTCCACCAAGCAGTTCACCACCAAGCAGTTCGCCACCAAGTAGCTCATCACTAAGGCACATCACCATGGGGTCAAATAACGAGGTACTTAGCCAAAAAATTTTTACATCACAAAACATTGGTACGTGGCCAGAAACGGTTACATCAATTGACACCGTCTGTGGGAAACGCTACAAAAAGTTAAGTTCTCATCTTACAAAAGCTAAGTCCTCTTCTACCAGAAAGCTAAATCCTCACTTTTTAGTAATCGAATCTATCACTTTATAGTTTACATCTTTTATGACTCAAAAACTATGCAAGGAGCTAACAGACTAAGTAGCTCTACCAACCTTACTTTCAATTCAGATAATGCCTCATCAGTCCTCTTTGCAAGGTCCCCCCTACAAAGATGAGCTCTTCGTGGCTTCCGTGGGAGTTGGCGGCCAACCGACTACATAGGCATCTTTACCGGTCGAGCCTTCCTAGGCTCCTGTGTGAGCTGGCGACCTAAAGTTGGTAATGCTGCCCCCGAAGGTTGAGCTCCTAGTAGCTTCTTGTAGGAGTGGGTGATCAGCATTACGAAGCTGATGCAACACAATCATAGCTCGACACCTCACAAGCAAAACCTACGGGCCACATTACTACTTAAGACTCGGTTGCCTCTCCAGCACGGACAAAGTAAAAAAATAGTAGATTACAAGTCACTCCCAAGGCCTATGGGCCACATTACTGCTTAAGACCCAGTCGCCTCTCCGGCATGGGCAAAGTAAAAAAAGAGTAGACTACGAGTCACTCCTAAAGCCTACGGGCCACATTATTGCTTAAGACCCGGTCGTCTCTCTAGCCTGGGAAAAAGTCAAAGAAGAGTAGATTATGAGTCACTCCCAAAGCCTACGGGCCACACTAGGAATTGGATCAGCACTTACTAGCTCGTCGACTTACGGGCCAAAAGAAATCTACTCCCTTCGCCACCAGGTAGCTCTCCACCAGGCAGTTCGCCACTAGGCAGTTCACCACCAGAGAGCTCACCACTAGGGAGCTCGCCATCAGGCAGTTCGCCACCAGACAGTTCACCCCCCGACAGTTTTCCACCAGGCAATTCACCACCAGACAGTTCGCCACCAAGTAGCTCATCACTAAGATACGTCACCACCGAATCAAATAACGAGGTACTTAGCCAAAAAATTTTTACATCACAAAATATTGTAATGTGGTAGAAACGATTACATCAGGCTCCACCCCCAACTAGATGATCACAAACAGGGCCCTCGAGCTTGATCAAATCAGATGAAATTAAAAATAAATTATTTATAAGAAAGAGTTACACTACACCAGCTACAACTACAAGAAGTGATATTTACTTGAGAAGAAAGCCTGCATATATCGACATTCAGGCTTTATGTACTAAACAAGGAGCCCTCGGCTAAAGAAGTGCGTCACATACTCGTTCGTATCCTCATTCCTAAAAAATTAAGGACAAAATACGAATTAAAACATGTCCCATCATTGTTGTACTGTTCAGGGACATGAATTCAAAGTGCAGTTTGCAACATCACAAAATTCAAACCTTTCCAAACAAGCCATTGTTCGCTCTCTCTCTCTCTCTCTTTCCTCGTGTCAAAATTGCCAATGGCATCTCGCTCACTCGTGTAATGTGTGATTATACTACACTACACTCCTACTATACTACCAGGATGTTGAATTGAACCAATTCAGACATGACCTGTTCCATCTGTAATGGACTCCTACCCTCAAAGGGTCAAACGGTGTTTAATGTTTTTTAGTCTCCAGAATCCCAAATCTGGATGGATCATTCTGTAAAAGTTAGCTTTCAAATTAATTTGGCTTTCACCACTGAAGTCAATGCCCGAGAAAAGAGGGACACCCCTTGAGAATAAGTCCACCATCCTTATCCACAAGCCCACATCATCTCCTTTAATAATCCCTACGTGCCCAACACACCACCAATATCGTCCTTGCTTCCTCCACCCCCAACAGTCCAACACCACCTCTGCTCCTCCCATACCTCCTTTTTCAGTTTTTCCACACACCCATCCCAATAATTGTATTACGAGACCGAGACTGGCCCACCAAGTTATCAACTCTCTGGCTTAGAATCCACCTACCAACCTAGCTACCTCATCACCCATCAGTCACCTAGCTGCAATACTGCAACCAACCCTTGAATTCAAATCCCTGCAGGGTCAAGAACATGAGCTTTAGTTCCTAGTCGCTGGACCTAAACTAATACAACATTGAGCAATAGTCCTTTACATATTGAGTACTGACCATTTTAATGTTGGAAAACGAACAAGTTTAGGCCTGTTAACTTCTAATTCATCCCTCCCAATAGCTTAGCCGGGACCAACATTCAGTAATAGCCCTTCTGATCATACAATGTGCATGGCTAGGTCATTTCTGAAACTGGAACCCTGGACCACAACAGTAAATTCCAATTTGCAAATTGGAATGACTCTGAAGTGAGTAGTATACCAAAATACCGCATGTCCTACGTCTGAGTTGTCATTCCAAATTGGACTCTCACCCACTTTGCATGTTTGCCACGTGTCAAGTCATGACTCATATAAGATGCATTGCATGTAGTGCAAGTATCAAGTTTGTTGAGAGGCATCCATAAACAAATATTAAGCACCATAAGAGCACAATAGTCTAAACATGTAGCTAGGTTACATCTTCAGTGGGGCTGATATGCTTATTCCACCAAACAACAAAGCGAAAGACAAACGACCAGAGAAGCAAACGAACAAAATTACAAACAGACACTCGAAGATGTTAAGTTCGAGAGCTTGATACATATTGACCCCAAAAGAAAATTGATACCAGAAACAATGATCAGTTGATCACCAATGGCATATATATGCTGTATATATTTACGACCCTTTGTACACCAAGACTTGATGTTCATCTGTCGTCATCTACATCACCAGCTCGTTCACCCAGTCCAGATCGGGATAACAGCGACCATTGTTGTTGATTTTTTCGTCTGTGAAACCGTTGCTCAGACAATCTTCGTTAAAGTAATCTCCTGACCCAAAAGATTGTGGGTTTGCAGGTGAGAGAACGAACTGTTGCTGCTCCTCGAAGTTGGCTGAGGATGAAAGGTATCTATTGTTTATACAGGTTGGAGAAGTCGAACTGAGATCCATGGCTTCCATGGAACTCACAAGCTCTGAAAGAGCATCCTTGTAATTTAAAGGCCCAAGAAGAAATTGGTTCAAAGCAATTGGATCAACGCGTTCATTATATCGAGAGAGCGGAGAGAAACCGCGCATCGATCCCTCGTTTCCGAGGCTGCCGTCGGGGGAGAGTGGAGGAGAAAGTGTCGGTGACAATGGAGGAGATAAATGAGAGAAAGCCTTCAAAGTAGAAGTCGGGGATGAAGCAGCGGAGTGACAGAAAACGCAACAGTGGTTAGAATTGGCATCAGAAAAGACGGAAATTGGGTATTTGTCGTGGCCCAGAGGTGAGGTAACAGTGGGAGAGGGGGACGTCTGTGTTTCGACGGAATGAAGAGGCAACACACGCAGCTGACGAGATGTATGAGCGAAGAAGCAAACCTTTCTTTTACAGTTCTTACCATCTTTACAGGCTTGAGTCCTGTACCTGGCCGGGTGAAGCCAGCATTCAAAGACCCCATGAGCGAACTCACAAGCATCGCCGCGGCGGCACCCACCGCGACGGAAATCCGTGCAGACATTACCGGAGTAATGAAAACGGCGGGGGTCCCTGCGTCGTGCCTTCTCGCCGGGGTGAGCAAAGGGGCAATCAGTCCAGTCATGGCTACGACTGCGCATGCACCGACGCACCTTGAATTCGTACATACGGAACTCATCATTTGAGTAGGGATCGGAATCATCATCGTCCCCACCATTGTAAGGCAAGAATTTGTGCACGAGATGATGAGTTTCTTCAAAACTGGGCTTTTCCATAGCATCTCCGAAGAGATCAGGACTAGTGTCAGACGAGAAGGTTAGCTTGACCCGCCGACTGAGGAGCTTCCCGGATTGCGCGTCGGTATCTCCGAGACCTTTCTTCCCGGAAAGGAACGAATGGTGGTTTTCTGCACACAGACTCGACATCCTTGTTAACTTAGGGTAATATGAAAATTAAGAAAGTATGAAGTATCTCTCCTCTCTAGAGTCTAGACGAGATCGGCCATCGAAGGTTAAAAGAAAGAGGAAGAATATTGTTGTGATGGAGAAAGAAAAGGGACATGGAATAAGGTGAGATATAAAAGGAGAGAGATGATGGAGGAGGTGGGAGTGGGAGAGGACGTTGAGAAGCATGCAAAGGATGACGAGGATGGACTGGAGGTATGGGCAGATATGCGTGGCCGCTTCGCACTTGGTTCAGCATGCAAAGCTCCCTGTGTGTCACCTTTATATAATTCGTCCATCCTCGCTCGCTACCCCCAAAGTATTTTGCCAAAATATAGACCCCAAACTTGAAAGAGACGCTTTTAATTTGTTTACAAGACAATAATCTGAATTTATTTTATTTATTTATCTGCACTTCTGCAGTGTGGTTCGGGCTCAGTATCTTCTACGGTTCCACGTACTTCTACCCTACCTGTGGGACCTACCGTTTCCGTTTGGTCCTACTAAGATATATATATATATAAGATTTACAAAAACAAGGCAAGAGGTTAAAAAGAAAATTTAATACGTAGGGTTTCCAATGGGATGTGAACACGTGGGTCCCGTTGTATTCACACTCCGTGCCCCTGGTAAGAGTGACCCAACCCAACGGCCAACTTCACCGAATCAGCTAAGCTAATCCGCCCGGCGCCCGCCAAGCGCCAATACAAGGAGCCGGGCCTCGGCCCAAGAGTCCATTCATAGAAATCTGGTTAGACCGGCACGATCCTATATGGATAGCTGCTCTACTTAGGTGTACCATTATTGTATTGTCAAAAATCAGGGGGGTACCCTAATCAACCTCTATTTTTTAATAATGACGATTCCTTGAAAAAATATAAAAAGTAAATATACCTTGAAAAATGGAAATCTAATAAAGGGTAAGGGATATGAGTATCCTATTCCCGCTTCCACGCACGCAGATCGGCAGATAAAAAAAACATACGGAAAGCGGACCACACTTTCCTGTCCAGTGTTAATAAACCAGGTGCACCAAAGGTGCTTTGCCACTTGTATATTTAATGCAGGGAGATCTATGAAAGAATTCTGATCAATTAAAACTCACCCACAAATCTAGAATATTATGAGTAGCAGCATTGGAGTGAGTTAGTACCTTTCTATAACAAGGGTCTTTGATTGCCACAACTACTTCAACAGTTCGGCGGCTGTCCGTAACGTTAAGTCTCTTCTTCTCATTCATCGTTAGTGTTGATAGGTAGTTTTTTTTTTTTTTTTTTTTAAATTGTCCAAAACCCACCATCACTTTTTATGAATTTTCTTAAATTCATTATTATTTTTTAAAACGTCTAAAATTTATCATGTTACTAACTTGATGTTAAATATACTAATGAGAATTAACACATTACCATTTTACCTTTCATAGATAAATATAAAATATATACTTATATATTTTAATATTTTAATTACAAAAACATGAAAATAAGAAAATGTTCAAAAAATATTTTCAAACATAAAATACATAAAAAACAGAAATTACAAAAAAATATAAAAAACTATAAAAATTGAAAACAAAATCAGAAAATAAATAAATAACATATATTAGAAAATAATATATTATAAATAAAAAAATATAGAAAATTTTATAGATTGTAGAAAATAGAAAAATGTACAAAAACATATATTAGAAAAAATGGAAATTATAACAAAACAGTAGAAATGCAAAAAAAAGAAAGTTGAAAACTGAAAAAGACAAAAGAAACTCGAAAAATATAAAGATTGGATAAAAACAGAAATTGCAAATATACATAAAATGATAAAAATTAAAAAATTATACATTATAGAAAAAAGTTAAAAATTAAAAAAAAACACAAGAAAGTGACAAAATTTTCAAAAAGATAATAAAAATCTACACAAAAATACATAAAATGATAAAAGTTTAAAAATATCAACTAAAAAAGCAAAAAAAAAAGAGTTTTTAATTATATATTTTAGAAAAAATAAAAAGTTACAAATAAACTAGATAAAATTTTTCAAAAAATAAACAAAAATTAGACATTGAATCCAAAGATTGTTGCAATAAAATTTCAAACAATCAGATAAACAATTACAAAAATATTTTTTGCATAAATTTGTAGAACCCTCGATGGGGATTTACATTCTATATTCAAAAGAATACATTGCAAATGCTTCAAAACATAAAAAATCTTTGAAATTTATGATTGTCTTCTTTCAAATCTTCAAACAATAGATGTGTGCGGCAACGACCTTCAAACGAGAGAGAGAGGGTGGTATAGTGGCTATCTTCAAGATTTGAACGAGAGAGAGAGAGAGAGAGAGAGAGAGAGAGAGAGTTTCGGTCTAACCTAACCTAAATGACCATTTTCCCCTAACTCACCATTCAACGGTAATTTGGTCATGAAAAATGTTATTTATGCTGACATGGCCATTTATGTTAAGAAACGTTAACAGTGGACTAACAGAATGTGAGTTTTTGAAAATAAAACTCACTAACATGGGGTTCCTTGGACGTTTGAAAAGTTGTGGTGAGTTTAAGAGAATTCATAAAAATTGATGGTGGGTTTTGGACAATTTCCCTTTTTTTTGGTAAAGGTGTCGATGGGTAGTTTGGGTGTATCAACAATTAGAGCAATGACAAAACCAATACCTAATGAAGGAAACGGTCCCAATTCTACTTTTCAAATTCCTCCACTTCATTGATGAATGATGATGATCGAACCCTAACAATTCAGAAAGTTGATTTCGAATTTAAGATCCAATATAGTTGTATTGAATTAAGATAATTTGAATATGACAATCGATCAATTTTGGATATCTTATTTATTTATACCATTTTAAATAATCAAATCGAATTCAAATATGACCTGACTTGACTCGATAAATATTCGAATCGATTATTTAATTCTTATATATAATATTTAAACATTTTATATAATTTATATACAATATTTATATTATATAAATGATTTATATATTTTATATAAACAAAGTTTTATTCTATACATTTATTAATTACCTAAAGAAATTAACTGGTTGAATTTAAAATTTTGAATTGAATAAAAAATTTGAATATTTAATCAAAATTAAATTCGAATATCGATTTTTTAATCGAATTTAAATACGGATATTGCATAATCCGGTTTGAATTCAATCCGTTTACACCTCTGACTTTAGTATTGAGGAGGGTGCCATTTAAAAAATAAAAAAGTCTTCCCTAGGTGTAAGCTAACTGAGCCAACTCAAGAATTACTTGGTTTCAGTTCTCTAAATACTCGAATTCAGCCCAGAAGTTATCGATTGGAGTCGAATTTGACTTGAATCGAGCAGTTAATTGGTCAAGCCGAGTTATCGAGTTTGAGCTTTGTAATATTAGGCTCGAATAGCTTGCAAGCCTAATTAAGTTTCTAATAAAATATTATTTTTAAATATTTTATTTATAATATAAATAAATACTAATTTTTTGATATCAAATTATTTATAATATAAACAAATAAATTTATAACCAAATTTTATAATTTTTAATTATAATATTTTATAGTATGGATTTATTTATAATTTTAATATATAATGACATATTTTATTTATAATATTTTAAATATTAATTTGTTTATAATTTTTAATATACAATTTATTTATAATCGACTTGAGCCTACTCGAGAACGGGTATTTCATGGATATCGACTCGAGTCGAATTCTAATATGAAACTCAAAAACTCGGTCGAGCTCAAATTGAGTTTCGAGCTCTGAATTTTTTGAGTCAAGCTGGAGTTCAAGTCACCCAAAACTCGGCTTTGATTCATCTCGATTAAACCCCTACTCTTCAGTTTATTGATTACTGTGCTCGTGGAATTGGACTTTGCAGACCATTTTTATGGCATTAGGTTTATTTATTTATTTCTTCTTCTTTTTTTGCTTGAAAGGGCAATACAGCGCAAATCCATCCTATGGGTTGGGTCTGAGTCGGAACCAGCTGAAACAGAAATCGACCCAACATAAAAAGGTTGAGTACTCGGACTCGGACCCAGACATGATAAAGTCTATAATTAGTCGACCCGGAACTGAACCGATTGGTTCCCAGAACAATCAGGTCTGACCCAACAGACCCGAATATTATAAAAAAAACTAAAACATTTATGTTTAATATATATTAAATATTCTATATACATTATATAATTATATTATATATATATATATATATATACGATTCAGGGCTAGATGAAAGCGGTTCTGAACCGATAGTAATCAGGACCCAAATCCGATCCACCCGGTTCGGGTCCATTGGGTCGGATCCAACGCATTGATGGCCATACCCATCCCCCATTCCCTTCACCTCAACCCTACTGGCTGCGGGATTTGATCCCAGGTCTTTGATGCAATTAATTAGAGAGTTTGAATCTGCACCTCACAAGGGAATGCCCCACAAGTTTCATAACATATTCCATTGAGAACATCTCCCAATAATGACATTATCATTTCTGATATTATCATGAGAGATGTACGGAGATATACTATGGGACATTGTGGGGCACGAATCTTAACTCCCAATTAAAGACCTGGAATTGTCATTTGGACATTAGATTTTTATTGCACTACTGTTTGGACTTTGGAGTCTTTGGTCATTGGATCACTCTGCTTGGAATGGAATTGGCATTTGGAAATCAGTTTTTAATGGAATTAGATCAATTGACTTGGGGTTCCCATGTGAACGCAAAAAAATGGGTCAGAGAGATGTGTCCAGCAGTGCAGGATTAAACTCACACACGTATTTATCTCCCCATTTTCGATATGGATCTAGATTTAGCATGTTGAATCCGTATTTACTTCATTTGCACATTCGGGTAGGATCATACGGGAATTGAAGATTCGAACTTATCTCGAGATTTTCTGTACGTATGCAATTAAATCCACTTTGAAATATGGACCCTTGAGATAACCCAAATCCAACAAATGGGTATAGAGTAGGTTGATTTTAATTTTCGGATCTTTTGATTCTTGTCCAGTGTCTACTTTGTTTTCTTGCCCCAGCCAGCTGAAGAAATGGGGGTGATACGGGTTTTTGATAAGCTTCTTTCTATGGAGAGAATCAGCAGACCCTTTGAGACCATCCATAACATAGGTTACATAGCCTTAGCCAGTTGGCTATTTGAGAAAAGAGGGCAATATCAAAACATGACCTTAGTATAGAGTTTAGACTATAGAGAGGTTATTTATAAGGCATTGTTTGGATAATTAGAAACATTTATTTTTCTCTGTATTGTGTACTTACTGAAGGTGAAAATCAGGAAACAATTTGTTGGTTCAATTTTCCTTTAATTCTTTGTATGCTTCAACCTCTTCACCCATTTTCGTCCATTTTGACTGTAAAAAAGAAGAGAAGAAATCGAAATGCTAATAAGAAGGGGCATTAATTGGTTGAAGCAAGAGAGAGAGAAATTATGAATCACAATTCAAGCAAATAAAACCACATATTGCAGGCCAATAACATTTGGTTGCGTGTAAAACTGATTAAAGAAAAGAAATGGTTTGCGTGGAAAGAGATATTTTCTTCATTTTCATTTCCAAGGCGTTTCACTTAATTTAGAAATTAAGGTAATGTTTGGCATTGATAATGATTTCTTGAAAATCACTGTTATGTTGGAGTTACATCAGCATTAGAGGAATTGATGTTGAATTTTTTGTCTAATTGGCCGATTTTGGTGATTTTCAAGAAATCGTCTAAAATTTGATTTTTGAAATGAGCATTTTTCAGGAGTCGCTTTTTTGTAGTGATTTTTTGATTTCTGACTGATTTTGATTTCTTGAGGATGTCATGACATTGAATAATAATTCTAATACAAAAATAATTTGCCCTTGAGAATCAGTTCCAAATGGACTCAATGCCAATTTCTCAAAAATTAGCTTACATGGCATAAATAATACCAAATAACAAAATTTACTGATTTTTCAAAATTCAGCATTAAGGCTCAATTTGGAAAGAGTACAAATGCAAATATGTACAGTACAAATATATATAAAATATAAGGTTTTGCACTCTACCTACATATTTGCATTTGTGCTTCTTCCAACCTAAGCCTAAGGAAGAATCAGATGCCAAACATCACCTAAATTTCAAAGATTGAGAAATGTCCAATTATTGCAATTACATGAATTGTGGGGACCAAACAAACACCTCGAATATTCATTTGTGACAATCATTTTACATGCAAGCGTATATGGTAAAAAATAAATTCTGAAAAATATTCATTTTCCTTCATTCTGTGCACAGCAGTACAAGCAAATATAGCTTATATTTCACGCTTTCAGTTACAAATCATCTTCACCAACCATGTCTGCATATCAATGATCCAGTAGCTGAGATAGTCACTTATTTTCCTCCCAATATGGAGGCACCAGTGAAAACTTTCCCTTGTAGTGGACTTCAGGAACACCTTATTGATCCTAAACACTATGAAAAGCCACACATTGAAAATATCTCCTCATTAACTTGACATTTAACTATGGAAAGATTTTCCAAAATATGGTTGGATATCGTGTTTTCAGGTTGGTAAATGAGTATCACTTTTCTATTGACTAGATGGTGTTCTTTTTCCAATAAGTATTGAGCCCCACGTCCGTAAAACTTATTAATCTCTCAAGTTATAAATAGCTTTTCCACCTATGAGAAAAGTTTATAAAATATAATGGGACGAATTTGTCCATTTTAATATTAGTTTTTTATAGGTAAAAGAAATCATTATATTACTTGGGAATAAAAAAACATGGATAAGTGAAATTACCCAGGTATGTGGGGTAAGCGACCAATTTGTAAACGAACAAAGCCTTAAGTATTCAGACAGGTTTTGATTTCAGGAGATCTAAACTTATTGCCAACAGTCCCCGCTCGCTAAGCACTTGTAATCTATAATATATAATACTAAGAGGAAAAAAAAAACACAGTTTTCAACTTGAAATGCAAATAGGGATTTTCTCTTCACAGAGAGTGCTCCTCATACCGGCCTCATATTATCTCACCATGTATTGGAAGCATCTCCCATAAATAATAATATATGAGTGTGGGAAATGTTCCTGATGTGCGGTTAGGACATTTTGTGAGGTTGGTGTGAGGAGCAGATCTAGATTCATGGCTTCCTCTCTATTGGTTCATCCATCTGTAACTAAAAAAAAGTGTTTTTAGGGTTTTTTATGGAATTGATGATGATCTAGTATTTAAAAAGTTTCAAGGCAAACATGATTAGTTTCCAATGCTTAATTGTCTAATTCATTTAAGAAAGAGGGTCTTCCTACCAAGGTTTTTAGTCGAACAACAAATCGGTCAGGGTCTAGTTCCCGGGTCAAATGGTCCAACCATTCAAACTGAATAGACAACCCATTCTGACAAAAAAATAAAAAAACGACCAAATCATTGAATGGCTTGAACGGTTCAATTGCCCGGGTCAGCGGTTTGTTGACCAAATCAATGTTTTTTGGGTAAAACGAAACTAATTACCTGACCAGTTCCCGATTTTTCCAGTCTAACTGACCGTCCGGTCCGATTTTAAAAACCATGCTTCCTACTGGGGTCTCTTGTAGAGGCTTGGTATGGTTGAATCCACCATGATCCATTGTTGTGTGATTGACAATTCATGTTTTATAGTTTTTAGAAGATGGCACCCAATTAAGTTTTTTGTAGCATGTTTTGAGTTATTACAATACACTTTTTCTTAACCCAAAAGACTAAAATTTTGGTGGCATCTAATAAATCTGAAGCATGATGTTTGAAAAGTTAAAAAGCTATTAGTTGATTTTGAAATCTGAAAAGAAGTAGAAATAATTTTCTGCTTTTAAAAGCTTTGAAAGGATAAAACCATTTGAGTTTAAGCAATTCTCTGATATTTGAAACTATGAAGTTTACTATTTTACCCTTAGGAGTAGACATAATTTTAGGCTGGGTAGCTTGACGGCCCGACCAGTTAGGGCGTGGACATAATTTTAGGCCTACGGGCTTGGGCTTGGGCTTTCTCAACAAAGCCTGAGCCTGACTTTATAATATATATTAAATGATAAAAACATATTTTATTTAATAAAATATATATATATATATATATATACAATATTTTTTCTTTGTTCCTCTTCTCTTTTTTCAAGTAATAGTGAGATCTTTTATTATTTTTGAGTTTTGAGGGTTTTAAAAAAACACTTTTATTGAATAAAAAAGAAAAAAATTCAAAATTTTGACCGGGCTCAGGCTTAGGCCTAAGCTTTGGGCTTTATGTAAGGGTTGAGCCAGGCTCGGGCCTGAATGTATTCTGTTGATACATAGACAAAGCCCGACCCATGAATAAGTCTATTAATAAATAAACATTATGATTTACTAAAATAAATAATTACTTATTATTTAACTAATAATAACTATTAATTTACTATTATTAACTAATAATAAAAATATTTTAATTATTATTAATAAGCATATTATTAAATATTCCTATTACTATATAAATATTATACTAAACATTATTATTTATTTAAATTAAGATATACCATTCATTATTTTGTAATAATAATATTTTTATTATTGTTAAATAAATATTACTTGTTAATTAATAAATATTCGATACTAATATTTATTATTATTAAATAATATTTTTTAATATTCTAAAATTATTATTATTATTATTATTATTATTATTATTATTAAATATATGATAGTAATGAGGGCATTAATGTCATTTTATCATGTCTAAAATACAACTAATTTTGGTAAGACCTAAAACCATGTCTTATCATTTTTAGATATGAATTTGTGCTTTAGACCTTCAATCATATCTAAACCCAAAATGCTAGTTTTTGAAAAGCAAAATTTTTAGACCTCACGATTGAAAAGTGTTATCAAACGACACCATTGCAATAATGCTTAAATTATAATAGCGAAACTAGTAACAGTAATAGGGCAAATCTAGGGTGAGGCACTCATTCCCCGTTCGAGGGTGAGGAATCCCCAAATTTCCCCACCCCATGGCAACCATCTAAATATACATCTAATTTGGGGGTATTCTAGAAATAGGATATATTATGGGAATTTGGTTATATTTTACAAACTAGATTATGATAATTTGGGGTATTTTAGATATGGAATTATGGGATCCTAGGGTTTTAGGAATTTGAGAGAAACTTAGGATATTTCAAAAATTATTATTAAATATAGGAGTATTTTATTAATTTACTGTTGGGTTCAGGGAATTATATGTAAAGCCATTTCCTACCTTAATTTTGTTTAAGATTGGAGAAAACCCACCCTATTTAGGGCAGGGCAGACCCTAGTTTCATGGAAAAAAAAAATGACATGCCTAAATGAGACCAATAATTGCCCACCAAAAAAATGAGACCAACAAAAGAATAAACAAACAACAACAAAATGTTAAATATTGAATTAAACAACAACAATAGAGTTAGGGAATGTTTTGTAGTGTGGTTGAGAACACACCATGCCATAGCAGAATAGGTGTTTTGTATTATGGACAAAAATGGGTTACTTGAACCACACCATGCCTACATAGGATTTTTGCAGAGTGTGGTTTTAAGCCATACCTTTTTTTCTTATTCCATGTATCTTAGATACACAATGTGAGATAATCTACATCGATAACATTTTTTCTTTTTTAAGAAAAATGCAAATTAATAATATAAATTAATTTAACATGTGGTCAATTTAACCACGACTAATCTGAATTAATAAAAAATTATTGGATAAATTGAAAAAAATTGATAATAATTAAAAAATTAGAAGTAATATAAAAGTATAAAATGCACATGTAAGAAAGCTAATATTAGTGATAAATAATTATTAAAAAATCAATCTAGAAATATTAAACTAGGGTTGCAAACTCCTATAAATGTGAAATAATTAATAGAGAGAGGGGACTATAGTCCTTGTGGCATGTTTCACACCACGAGTTATTGGTGTGGCTGATATTTTTGAGCGTGGGTTCCAACAACATCACCCCATAATTGAATGCATTGAAGTGGTGTGGTGTGGTTCAAAACCAATTATCTCGTGGGTTGACTACACCACCAAACACCACATGATCAATGACTGCATAGTAGGGCTGTTCATAAGAAGACCCAACTTGACCAAACCGACCAATCCAGACTGACCCAATCCAAGTTGGTTGGGTTTTCTTCAGCACCAGTCAGTTTCGGGTTGTAAAAAATCATAAATCGATGGTTCGGGTTAGTTTCGATTTTCATGTATGAAAACCAAAATTGACTCAAACTGAACCGACTTAGTAGTTAGTTCCTATTTAATAATTACAACCTACTTAGTTGCTACTTAACTAAGTTGTCTCTATCCTAGTTACAACCTAACTTAATTACTAGTCTTCTACTTATGAATGACATTAATGGCAAGTATTGTAAGACAACTAGACAAGGATTTTTTTTTGAAAAAGTTTAAAGAAAAGAATCAAAGGATCCTAGTTTCTATGGTCTTTTACACCAAATAGGCAACCGATTGCAATTAGAATTAGGTGCCCTTTTTTACTTACATTAAAAGGTTTATTGAAATATACAAATTTCAGTCTTCTTTCTCTAATACAGTTTGACTTTCTATTTTCTCGATAACTTCTATTCTAACTTGGTCCGCCCCCCTTAGCCCCTCAACTCAAGCACAATCTCTAATATAATTTGACTCCCAGAAATAAAAAAATTGAAATTTCAAGTTCTCAAGTCTCAACTTCAAGACATCACTCAAACTTGGCTCTCCCAACTTCCATCTTCTCATTCTCTCAACTCAAGCTCAAGTCTCAACTCTCAACTTCTTAAGACTCAAGCAACAACTAACAAGCATCACATTCAGTCATTCAAAGGTTAGTATTTATTTATTTTTAATTTAACGCATGTTACAAGTTGATATATTTTATTTGTGTTTTGTTTAAGTTTAAGCTTTGAAAAAAAATCCGGTTAATGATGATATATATGCACAAAAAACTTCAATTTTGTATGAAAAACCTAATCTATTTAAATATATATATTTCAGTTTTAATTTAAATATATTTTATATTTAAAACTGTTAAATAAAGATAATTCAGTTTTGCATAAAAACTGAAATATCTGAAAAAATCTATATTTAAAAAATATATATTCTGAAATATGTCAGATATATATTTCCAGAAAATATATATTTTTGTTTATATATATATATATATATATATATATATATACTTCTAAAATACATATTTCAGTTTTAAATATATTTCCAAAAAATATCTTAAAAACTTTAGTTTTCAGTTTTGTATGAAAAACCTAATCTATTTAAATATATATTTCAGTTTTAATTTAAATATATTTTATATTTAAAACATTAAATAAAGATATTTCAGTTTTGCATAAAAACCGAAATATCTGAAAAAATCTATATCTAAAAAGTATATATTCTGAAATATATCAGATATATATTTTCAGAAAATATATTTTTAAATAGTATATATAATATGTGTATTTCCGAAATATATATATACTATGTATTTTTATATTATTATATATTTCAGTTTTAAATTTTAAATATATTCCAGAAAATATATTCTGAAATTTTATATATAATATGTATATTTCTAAAATAATTAAATAAATATTATATATATATATATATATATATATTAATAAAAATCTCAAATATATAATAAGTAAATCTATATATATATATATATATATTTCCATAAATATATATATATATATATATATGATATATTTAGGAATATATATTTTTCATATATATATATATATTTAAAATATAGTAATAGATATTTATAGTAATTTCATAATTTGCAAAAAACTATGTATTTTTATATTATTACATACTTCAATTTTAAATATATTCCAGAAAATATTTTCTGAAATTTTATATATAATATGTATATTTCCGAAATAAATAAATAAATATTATATATATAAAGCGGAAATATAGTAATATATCTGATATATATATATATATTAAAACTGAAATATAGTAATATATATCTGAAATATAATATATATATATATATATATATATATATATATATATATATATATATATATATATATATATATCTGATCTATTTCGGAATATATATTTTTCATATATATATTTGAAATATAGTAATAGATATTTATAGTAATTTCATAATTTGCACAAAAAATATGTATTTTTACTGAATATATCAGATATATGTATATATATATATATATATATATATATATATATATATCAAAATCTAAAATATATTAGATATATATAATATCATAATATATATTTCCAAAAATATATTATATATATTCTGAAACATGTTTTTATTGTAACCAATTAGTTTTTTTTTCTTAATTTGTTACATTAGGGATGCTCATCTTGAGAAACTCAATAATCATTATAAATTTATAATGGTATTTTTGTTTTCAGATGGATCCTAAAAGAAACGAAAATGTGCATGGGGTCGATGAAGTTGAAGATCCAGTAGCAATGAGCTCAAGGCAACAAGATTCTAAGGCTGCAAATTCAGTAAAAACTCCCCTTGCTCCTCGTAAAATTACTACAACATAGCCCACTAAGCAAAACAAAAGGCAAGGTTCTAGATTAAAATCAGAAATTTGGGACCACTTCATTGAAATGGAGGATAAGGATGAACCTAGGGCTGCATGTAACTATTGTGGCAAAGACTACGCATGTGACACAAAAAATCATGGCACTAGTAACATGTGGAGTCATTTGCAATAACAATGCACGAAATGTCCCTATACGGTTGATAAAAGGCAAAATACATTATGTTTTGAGCCTAAAAATGAAGGAGGAGAAGATGATCTCACTACTAGTAAGCTAAAAGTAGTGACTTTTGGTGTTGAGGAAGTTAGAAGGGAACTTGCTAAAATGGTTATAATTGATGAATTGCCTTTTAGAATTGTGGAGGGGAAAGGTTTTAAGAACTACTCTCGAGCTTTGCAACTTAAATTTACAGTCCCATCCCGTATCATGGTTTCTAGAGATTGTAAGAAAATTTTTCTTGAGGAGAAGATGAAACTGCAAAAAGTGATGAAAAAACAACGTATATGTCTTACCATTGATACTTGGTCATCAGTCAAAAATTTAAATTATATGTGCTTGACAGCACATTGGATTGATATTGAATGGAATTTGAACAAAAAAATTTAAAACTTTTATCAAGTTCCTAATCACAAGGGAGAAATAATCGGTAAGACTATAGAGGATTGCTTGCTAGAATGGGGCATTGATGGAAATTTTATAATCACCGTTGATAATGCAAGTTCTAATGATAGTGCAATTAGATATTTAAAAAGAAGAACTAGGGATTTGAAAGGCAAAATCTTAGAACATGAATTCATGCATTTAAGATGTTCTGCTCATATTGTGAATTTGATAGTAAAAGAAGGATTGGAAGACTTACATGAGTCTATTCTCAAAATTTGAAATGCAATAAGGTATGTGAGATCATCTCTATCTAAGTTTCAAACTTTCAAAAGGTGTGTTGAGAAGGAGAAAATAAAAAATAAGAATCTTGTATGCCTTTATATTGAAACTAGGTGGAATTTTACCTATTTGATGTTGGAAGTTGTTGAAAATTTTGAAAGAGTTGTTGACCGGCTAGGTGTGGATGACCCAAGATATCTTTTATACTTTGAAGGCGATGATAATGATGAAAGTGAGGAGAGTGGAGGTGGGAATAGGAGAGGAAAATGGAGAGGGGATAAGCATGTTGCGCCTCCCAATTATGATGATTGGGACAATGCCAGATGTTTTGTGAAGTTTCTAAAGCTTTTATATAATGTTACATTGCAGTTTTTGGGATCTCTTTATGTTACATCGAATGCATTTTTCATGAACTTGTGGCATTGCAAAGTAGGTTGGTTCGTTTATCTAGAAGTGGAGACGGTCTCTTGAGTTCTATGGCAGAGCGCATAAAATGGAAGTTTGATAAATATTGGGAGAACATTGAAAATCTGAATTTCTTGTTATATGTTGCCATTGTTTTGGATCCATATTACAAATTAAAATATGTGAAATTTTGTTTTGGTCAAATATATTATAGTTTGAGGGCTAGAGAGGTGACTTAGAGAGTAGATGAAATTCTTAATCATTTATATTATCATTATCATGATCATGAATGCAATTCAAATTTTAATGCTGGACGTGAAGCATCAAGTTCAAGTAAAGCTTCTAATGAGATGGATTTTGATGATAATGAAGATGATACATGGAGATTCTTAGCATCTCAATTTGCAAAACACTTAGAAAGTGTAGAAAGTAAATCTGAGGTTGCAAGGTATTTGTTAGAGAGTTGTGAAAAACCAACTAATTCATTTGACATTTTGATTTGGTGGAAAATGAATTTTTAAAAGTATCATATATTTTCTCAAATAGCAAGAGATTTTTTGGCCATGCCAATTTTTACAGTTGCTTCTGAATCGACATTCAGTACAAATGGGCGTTTACTTGATCCATTTAGGAATTTACTATCTCCAAAAATGGTGGAAGCTCTTATATGTGGCTAAGATTGATTATTGTCCAAACCAATCCCAATTGATGTTCGAGAAGCTATGGATGAAGTGGAAAAATATGAAGAAATTGCATTAAGTAATATTTGTTATTTTGTGAATAAATTTTATTTCATGATATTATTTATGACTTATGTAATTTTTTGAGTTACATACTAATATTTGTTTCTTTGTTTTATAATTCTCAGGAACAATGAAACAAGTGTAATTAAGTGATGATGATTGGTGTTTTGGTAAGACTTAATAATCTTTACAAGTGTAATTATTTTTTCTACAATTTAAAATTTCATTTTCCAAGTAATGTGACAATATAAAACAAACTTTTTTTGTTTGTTTCTTGATAGTTGAGTCATTAGCATGACAGCATTTCTTCTTCAAACATAAAGTTCCAAAGCCCATTAGGCCACCTAGTTTTTGAATAGTTGCAAGTAACTTTGGATTAGTGATTAATGAACAACTTTTGTGATTAATTTTTTCATTTAAATTTTATCATAGGAGATGGCTGAAATGATGCTCAATTTATGGTTGTTTTTAAATCTTACTTGACACTTGTTTTTACATGAAGAGTTTATTCTTTACCTAAATTGAATTCAGATTTGTCTTGGACTCTTGAACAGCAACTAAGTCACCACTAACTCTATGGGGAGGTCAAATAAATATCCTTCTATGTCTTGTTTGTACAGGAGAAAAATTGATCACAGAGCCTGTCAGAATTTCCTGTTGGAAAGTTTTACTACTTTGGAATTCTTGGATAGGCACCTATTTCCCATTGATGTTTATAATGGTGGGTTTTGCTGCAATGGAGTTGTCTTTCTATGGTTTTCACTTTGACTTCTTCTCACTTGAATTTTCCAATACTGTTTGTGATATAATAGTGTGCTTGGGATCTTAATGTTGTCCTGGTCTAGCTAACAACTAAGCTGGTTTGACGTCCATTTTTCACTCTTCTTAGAGCAGATCTTATCCATACACCCAATCTACTTGTCCTCTGCTTGTACTAGACAGAGGCCCAAGATTGGGAACTTAGGTGCTGTTGTTTATGCGAGTAAGAGCAGAGTGTAGGATTCCTATGAATTTGGTAGATACTGGACAACCGATATAAGTTACTGAATTCGAATTGTATTGCGTGCAAAAATTGAACTTAGCTAAAGAAGCATGTTATTGAATATTTTGTTTAGTTGTTCATAATCCTTTGTGCAATGCATACAAGTTGATATAATGTTTGAAATTCATGATTTCAGTTTTCGTGGTGAAACTAATATCTAATCCCAGACGCTTATCAATTTGTCTTCTTTTTGTCGTCTTCACTTCTAGTGAGAATAATATCTCAAACTGACAACCCAAACTTGCACCACGTAGGCACATGGAGGGTGCTCCTGCTTCACAAAGTTATTGGCATGTTTTCTCTTAATTTATGTGCTTATGCCCAATCTACCAATTTATTACCATGGTTGAACTTAAAGCCGAAATTGACCCAACCTAACTCAAACTGACCAGGTCGGTTTTACTTAATACAGGGTCGGTTTCGGTTTCAATTTCAAATAACCCGACTAGGTCGGGTTGGTTGGAAAAATCTCAATAAATCGACCCAACCTGACCTGTGAACAGCCTTACTGCATATGAAAACAGTAAACTAAGCACTAGGAGCAAATATAGGCCTTTGCAAAAGGCGCCAAAAGTAAAAAACCAACAACAATGGAATACATATGCCTCCAACATAAAATAAGCAAAACAAATACGATAGACACCACAACAACTCAAACATAAAATTAAATAGGATAAGATGCATTTAGTGGAGCTCTAAAGAGATGTAATGTTAGAGGCTTGGCCCTTCTTTAACAATACCTTGCCAAAGTCTACATTGGGGAAGATCCATGAAGGAGCCTACTAATAGAGGGTTCCCTCCTTAGTAGTTTCAAGTAGGGATGTAATTGGATTGAATTCAATAAAATCCGAATCTAATATGATTATTAAAGGCTTGAATTTGAATTTGATCAGATTTGAAGACCTTAAATTCAAATTTGAATCCTAATGGATTCAAATTTAATCTGGCATTGTTTTAATTTTTTAATGTGAAAAATATTTAAAGTTAATTACTTTCCAACCTTTATATATAATAAAGGTTTCTAACTATTGATGAAACCTCCCTTGAAGTTTGGTGATTGCCACCACCTCTCCTAAACTTTCTAACATAGTTTCAAGTAGACAACATTCTCTTAGAATCGTCTAACAAGAGGCATAAAAATATTCAAGATACCCATGCATGCATGCAGTTACTTTTGACCAGAATGTTTATTTTCCAAATTTTCTCTTCATATCAATTGCTACCCTAAACTCTTCCAACCTCTTTCCCAAAATTGATTTATTTTTCAAATTTGTCATTCATATCAATCATTCAAAGGTAAAGCTACAATTTTAAACTCTCTTATTTTTTAATGTTCATAAACTTTGTTTTTTTTTTTTGTGGAAAAACCAACCTCAATTGTAATTGCATGTGTGTTTTAGACATTTTGTGCCTCTTGTAGATCATTCTAACGTAGGGAATCTACTTCCAAGTCGCAACTATGTTAAAAAGTTCAGGGGAAGTGATTGCAATTACCATAGTTCAAGGGAGGTTTGAGCAACAATCAGGAACTTCAAGAGAGGTTTCATCAATTTACTCTTTCTTTTAATTGATAAAATAATTATATAATAATTTTTCCCATAAATAGCCTATTAATTAGCTATTGTTTGATTTCACTTAAAAAAAAGTACGTATTCAAATAAGTACTTAAAATAAGTGGTGGGACCATACAATGATTGAAAAATAAGCATTTATTAATGTTTGGCAAAAAAGTAAGGAATAAGTGGCTATTTCAAAAATAAGTAGTTAATAAGCAACCTTTGGCTGCTTATTTTAAGTGCTTATTTCTATTTTTTTTTGGGACAAATATGTCCCTAAAAAATTTCAAAATTCTCAATTTGCCTCCACAAATGGAGAAAACCTTCGTCTTTGCCATTCACGCAGAGGGTTATTGTAGCAACAATTTCAACAGAGGAGGCGGCTGATGATTGAGAAAACATCCAAGAAACGACCGGTTTGTGCATTGTTTTTAACTTTTTTTTTTATTTGTTTCTCTCGCATCTATTGTCCAATTTGGACTTGTCTTTTTTTTTTTTTTTGGGGGGGGGGGGGGGTGTGTGTGTGTTTAACACTTGTAACCAGATCAGGGTGTTTTTTTTTTTGCACAAATCGATCAAAATCTCGTAAGTAATGAGAGGTCTGATGTTCCCAATCGAATTACTTCAATCATTATAGCGCTTTTATTTTTTTTGTATATTCTAGTGAAAAAACCCATAAACCAATTTTTTTTTTGTATTTTTAGGGATATTATTTGAATAAGAATGTATTCTTAGATGCTTGTTTGGGTGTTTTAACAATATGTATGCATAATATGATTTTTGTTGGAATTTTGGAATAACTTCAATAATATGCAATTACTATTTTTTTGTTATTTTTTTGTTTTGATTTTTCTGGAATATCAATGTAAATAATTTATGATACTTGAGTTTTTTTTTTTTTCTTTTTCTTGCATAATGCATTGAGTATCATCGGCTCGATAGGATTGATGTACCCAAATTAACCAATGTGCACTGGACATCCACATGTGTTTTGCTAGTTGGTATGATTACACTCGGTATGATGTACATGTCCAAATGAAATGAAATTTTACTAACATTCGTGTTGTTATGTTATTAGAGGATGCTTTATTTTGGACATGAAGTTTTATTTATTTTCTTCATGTTTTATTAAATATGTGGTTATTATAATGAGAAACAAATATTTGGAAGTACTTTATAATAATGCTTAGTAAAAGTAGTTTTTGTGAAAGTTGTTCTTTTAAGTAGTTTATGTTAGCATGTAGTGCTTTATGGATATTGCTTTTCAAAAGTACTTTTTGAATAAATTCCTCGTTAAAAGTACTAGAAATCAGTTGTTGCAACTACAACCTTGTAAAATGTACTTTTTGAAAGCTATTTCGTAGAAAAGTACTTCTATGAACTTGCCTTTTTTGGGAAAAAATTTCCTAAAATTGCTTTTTGAAAGTACTTTTAAAAGTAATTTTAGGAAACCGCTCATTAAAAGTATTTCCAAAAATCAATTATTGCAATTATAGCCTTGTAAAAAATACTTTTTGAAAGCTATTTTGTACAAATACATTTAAAAAATATTTATGTGAATTTGCTTTTTTTGGAAAGTACTTCATGAAATTTATTCTTGAAAGTACTTTTTTAAAGTAGTTTTGGAAAATTACTCTGTATCCGTATTATATATTATTTTGTAATATCATTTATTAGTTATTTATGTTTCTTCAATATTTATTATTGTATTTATTATTTTAATGATAATATATTTTTTAAATTTATTATTATTATTATTGTTATTGTTGTTATTTATTATTATTATTATTTCTGTTGTTATCATCATTATTATTATTATTATTATTACTACTATTATTGTTATTATTACTATTATTATGTTTGTAATAGTACCATGTGGGCCCACATGGCATTTCATGTATGTTAGATGTGGACCCATGTGTGACTCAAAGTGGTGATGTGACAAGTTCCTTAAAAACAAATAATATTACATTCAAAAACAATATTTATATGCATTTATATGGTAGGGGCAATAAATGTTATTTCCATAAATTAAGCATTTATTGGGAAAGTGGCTCATCAAACATGGTCACTCCAATAAGTACTTAAAATAAATATAAGGATTTGGAAAGCCCAAAGAAGTCCTTAAACAGTAATAAATACTTAAAAATAAGGGAAATTCTTGATTAGTACCCTGTACTTTGGGCATGGTGTCACTTTGGTCCCTAAACTTTAAAACGTTCAATACCCAAACTTTAAAAAAATGTCAATTTAATAGTTGCCCTAAATTTAATAGTAGTCTTGAAGGGAGACTACTGGAGAGAGATGACTGGCAACCTGTCTTCCTCACCAGAGGTTAACACAAGCAATTAGCCCTTCAACACCGTGAGAAAATAACCGAGCAAAATCGGACCGAACAACTACTCCAACAACATTAGGAAATCTTCCAACCACTCTCCTAGCCGCGACAACTGCCACCACCGCTCCCGCGATTGGGACTGTATTGTGAACGGGTCGGAGCGTCGCAACCGCGAGCTTGAATGCAAAGAAGATAACAGATCCCATGAACGAGCAAGACTAGAAAAGCAAGTTGAAAGAGAATGAGAGAAAGAACTTGAAGCTATTAAAGAACAATATCTGGGCACCAAAAAACCTAAGGAGCAGGTTATCAAGACAAGCGAGAAGTTTCGATTTTCATTTGACTGAGAGAACATTGAGGCACCTCCCATGACATGAATACATATTACCAAAACTTTCACGAGGCCCAACTATTGTTTGGCAGAGGGTTTTGAGCCGACATAGACCGTTGTGAGTAGAAAAATCTTGTTGTGAAGAATGAAAAAGAAATGTGAGAGGAAATGTGAAGAGAGGGTTTGGAGGAGAAACCGGAGGAGGCCGTTGCGCAGCGTCTAAAAGAAGAGGCCGCAAATCTATATGATACTTTTAATACAAGGGTCAATTGGCACTAGTTGGAGAAGAAGCTCGGCGAGATGACCGAGAGGGATTGGAGAATTTTTATGGAAGATTTCAATATTTCGTATAAGGGGTCAAAGTTACATCATCCTATGCGGAATTGGGAAGAGAGCGGATTGAATCTCGAACTCTTGAAGGCATTGACAATGTAGGCTACAAGATACCATCTCTGATCTAGACGGCTGCCATTCCGTTTGGTCTGTAACAAACAATGTTATTAGCATCATAGAGACAGGTTCGGGTGTTGAAAAATAATAAAGAAGGCATAATGAAACTTATGGGTAATCACTTTCCAAACCGAGAATTTGTAGAATTGTAGTATTACAGAACTATAGACCTGAGAAATTGTAGAGAGAAGGAGGGTTGAGTCGTGCCACTTGATCACTCTCTTTAAAACTGCATTTGCCCCTATGGTGCAGCTGGATGATTGCAAATCAGTCACCAAGATAAAACAACCCATAGGCCATTGGTAGGTGTGCATTTGCTTACCAGATCACAGTGTATAAGTTGTAGTAATTCAACTTCTCTTTGTACACTTTTATAAGGTTTTTTAGTGAATTTTGCTTCTACACACACTTGGCATTTTTCATTTGTAAAATCAATAGGAACATTAAAAACTCCTAATTTACATAACCGTTTTAAATAGAGAGTGCTACGATGTCCTAATCTAGCATGCCAAATATCAAACAGTTCAATGATATAAGCAGAAGAACAAGCATTCTTATTCATAATAATATCATAAATGTTTAACACAAATAGTCTACCAGCATTGTATCATTTTCCAATAAATGCATTATTTTTAGTCAACACAACCTTATTTGCTTTAAATGTGAGCTTTAGTCATACTTTGTTGAGGAGTGCTCCCAATACCAAATTTCATATGATCTCTGGCACATACAACACATCATTCAGCAATATGATTTTTTTTAACTTAGTTTCAGGAGCACATTTCCTTTGTCGACGACTTTCGAAGTTTGTGACTTTTCCATGAAGACTTGCTCTCCTTCAAACTGAGTTGTGTACTCATAGAAGGAGCTGCAGTCCCCATATATGTGCTTAGTAGCGCTAGTGTCCAGTACCACTCATTCGAAGAACGGGACAAATCCACCTACCACATCGCAAAACTCCCCGCGCCAGGGCAAGACCCTTGGCGCGAGGAGTGGGGGGCAATTGATGAAGGAAGATTTGGCCTGACCTCACAGTTACACAACACGTGGCAAAGACAACAGTTTGACACAAAAGCACGCCTAAGGCGCGAGCACCAAGGGGAGAAACCGACTGACCGAACTCCCCTATCAGCGGTCTGAACTCCCTACTAGGAGTCCAAACTCACCCTTCGGCCCCAAACCAGACAGTAATTCGAACTGGCCTACCTGTAACAGTTCGGGACATACCTCGCCGAACTGGCCTGCCTTGTAATAGTTCGGAACGCACCTCGCCAAACTGGCCTGCCTTATAACAGTTAGGGATACACCTCGCCGGACTGGCCTGCCTTAGCAGTTCGGGACACACCTCGCTGAACTGGCCTGCCCTATAGCAATACAGGACATACATCTGAAATCAAGACTTTGCCTCGCTCACCACTCCACCACATCGCCCTCAGGACACCAAAACCAAACAAACCGTACTATGCCTGACACTGAGGAAGTCCGTACCCAAGGGCGGCGCACCTGACTGACTTGGGATCTGACGCTTGACGGCCACACTCCAAACGACCACCTGCCACCGCCTCCTGACGCCGCCATCTCCAGTTACAGAGACGGTTCCAACAAAAGGCAGTGACGGTTCTGTCCCAGCAGAAAGGACAACACCCGAACTGACAGATGCAAGGGTAATCATACCTGACTTGACAAGGGTTTCGGAGCGAGTGCACGAAGTGGTTATAAAAGGCTCCCTACCCCCAACAACAAAGTATGTGAACTTTGTGCCATTTGGTCTATACTTTGCCTTTGAGAGTACTAACTTGAGCTTGAGAGTTATCTCACCGGGTTCCCCTCGGAGTTCCCTCATCTTTTCCGTTTCAGGCTCCCTGTCGCTCCAGTCAGAGGTGAAATCGTTGACAGCTAAGACCGATCGGATTGCGCTCCATCAATTGGCGTTGTTTGTGGGAACGCTTCTAAAAGCCTTCCTCTAAATATATCTTACCTACCCTTCTTTCAAAAACTCCAACACCCATGGCCTCCTCCAATAGTGCCGGACGTGGAATAGAAACGGCCACCACCGGAGAACAACTCCATGTTCCCGCTGTGTGCATTGGGCAGTTCACAATCCCTCTTTCAGTGGATAGGATCCCCAGTTTGAATGTGCCACAAGCAGTGGCACTCCTGAACCCTCCTTCGTTGAACATCCCTCTTCCACTCCCTATTGAAACGTACTTCGCTGAACCAACTGTTGTCCCACGGGCAACCCGCCAGAACCAACTGGATGATCTAATGCAATGCATGCGAGCAATGCAAGCCCAAATGCAACAATTCTAGCAGCACCAACTCCAGCAACACCAGGTACTACACCACCTCTCCCAACAACATTATCGGTTGCAGTTCTCTCAGCTACCCTTAAACCAGTCACTGCCCCCTGGCACCCTGTTTCGAAGCCGGTCAAGGCCTCCCCTCAAGGTGGACGACCTCACCAAGGAGAAGCTTCCCGACCCTAGAACCGAGGAAAGTATCTTCGGGGTAATCCAAAGAGAGGGAGAACCCATATGGAGCTACATCAAGCGGTTCAATGAAGCATGCTTGCAGTTCCCTCGGTTAGACCCCGTGGTACAAATCGTTGCGGCCAAAAGAGGGGTGACGCACAAAGAATTCAAATGGCACATAGTGTTCAGCCAGCCAGCAACCGTAGCCGACTTCCTCAAGCTTGCGGACAAGTTTATGAGAACAGAGGAAGAGATCAACCAGAGAACCGAAGGTGGGGTTGAAAAAAGAAAAAGAGAAGGTGAGCCCTCCAACCCCGGCAACAGAAGAAGCCAGACCCGAGAGGCGAAGCCAAGCCAGCCGTCTCGAGCTCCCTTAGCAGTTCGAACGGATTACACGCCGTTGAACACAAGGCGGACCGAGATCTTGATGACGATCAAGGACGCCCCCTACGTTAAGTGGCCACCTCGCCTAAAGAGCAACCCAAACGAAAGGAACAAAAATCTATACTGTAGTTTTCATAAATATCACGGTTATAGTACCGAGCAATGTAATAATATCCGCGACAAGATAGAGGGACTCATCTGTCGCGGGTACTTGAGAAAGTTTGTACATAATGACAGTGGTAATAAAGCAGGTCGGCAAGGGGAACATGAGAAGGATGTCCCCGAGTCGAGCAGCAGACAAGATAAAGCCTTGCAGCGACTTCCCCTAGAAGAGAGGCTAGTTCGGGGAACCATCCACGTGATAGTGGGCAGTTCAGTGGTGGCAAGTTGCACTTCGGCAGCAGCACGGACGTCAGTTCGCGAGGCAGCCCGAGAGGAGTAGAACTCTCCCAAGAGGCTGAAGATAGAAGAACTGATATTTTTTACAAAAGATGACGCGAGAGGTGTTCACTATCCCCACGATGACGCGCTCGTCATAAAGCTAAGGATCAATGACTTCGAAGTTCGACGCGTACTTGTGGACTCAGGCAGTTCGGCGGACATCCTATTCAAATCGGCGTTCGACCAATTACAGTTGCAGAAAAGCGAGTTGAAACCCACGCACACTCCTCTGGTGGGCTTCAACAGAGAGGAAGTCAGGCCCCTGGGGAAGATAACAGTACCTGTGGAAGTCAGCACATGGCCGTGCGCAGTAAGACTCAACCACGATTTCCTGGTGGTCGTGACCTCCTCCCCATATAACACCATAATAGGGCGACCAATTACGCATATTTTGCGTGCAGTGGTCTCCACCTATTATCTGGCAATGAAGTTCCCCATGGACTTCGGTGTGGGGGTAGCGCGGGGCGACCAACTTGAGTCCCGCAAATGCTATGTTGTCGCCCTAAAGGGAAAAACCAAGGCAGCCGATGACCTCGAACTAGAGCGGCCTGTGGAGCAGGGCGAGGAACGAGCTTCACCCACTGAGGAAACAATCGCAGTCTCGACCTCGGCTACAGATCTGGCGTGAACACTACAGATCGGTGCTTCCGTCAAGGAGCCTTTGCGAACTGAACTGGTGAGTTTCTTACTTCAAAATTTAGATATTTTTGCATGGTCCGTGGCAGATATGCCCGATATTGACCCTGGCCTTATAACTTACAAACTTAACACTGACCCTGTAGTCAGACCCATTAGACATAAGAAACGCAACTTAGCCCCAGAGCGCTGGAGGGCGGTCGATGAAGAAATCGAAAAGCTCCTCGTAGCGGACTTCATAAGGAAAGTTCATTACCCGAGATGGGTAGCCAACCCAGTGCTGGTGAAAAAAGCTAACGGCAAGTGGCACATGTGCGTCGACTACACCGACCTGAACCGAGCTTGCCCAAAAGATTGCTTCCCCCTACACCGAATTGATCGCCTAGATGACGCGACCTCGGGACATGAGCTGCTAAGCTTCCTGGACGCATACTCAGGTTACAACCAAATCAAGATGGACCAGTCTGACGAAGAAAAAACCAGTTTCATAACCGAGTTCGGCCTGTACTGTTACAAGGTCATGCCCTTCAGACTAAAGAATGCTAGGGCGACCTTCCAAAGACTTGTAAATAAGTTTTTTCGGCCCTTAATCGGCACGAAAGTAGAATGTTATGTAGACGACATGGTCGTCAAAACACAGTTCTTGCAGGAATTAATAGAAGATTTGGATTCTGTCTTCCAAATTCTGTGTCAATATAAAATGAGACTAAACCCAAACAAGTGTGTCTTCGGTGTCACCTCGGGTAAGTTTCTAGGGTACATTGTCAACCGGCGCGGTATTGAGGCCAACCTGGACAAAATAAAGGCCATCCTTGATATGAGACCACTCCAGAAAGTAAAAGAAGTTCAAAGGCTAAACAGCCGCATAGCCGCTTCATGTCCAAATCGGCAGACCGTTGCCTGCCTTTCTTTAAGGCAATCAAAGGCAAAGGGTTCGAATGGACCCGAGATTGCCAGCTCGCGTTCGACGAGCTAAAAACCTACCTCACCACTGTGCCAACCTTAGCTAGACCCGAGGAGGGCGAGGTCTTAGAACTGTACCTCTTGGCGAGCGACGAGGTGGTCAGTTCGGTACTAGTAAAGGAAGTAGATCGGGTCCAGCGGCCCGTCTATTACGTTAGTAAAATTCTGCAGGGAGTAGAGATGAGATACCCGCAGATAGAAAAAATAGCGCACGCATAGGTGATTTCAGCTCGAAAACTCCGCCTGTACTTCCAAGCTTGCACCGTCGTTGTCTTAACCGACAAACCCCTAAGACAAGTCTTGCTGAAGCCCGAGGTCTCCGGTCGGCTGACGAAGTGGGCCATCGAACTCAGCGAGTACGATCTCCAGTACAAACCGCGGACCGCAATTAAGGCTCAAGCCTTAGCAGATTTTATCGCCGAGTGCACTTTCAGCCTTGAAGCCCCTCAACAGGTTGAGCCCAAGGTCCCCAGTTCGGGTGAACCCGGAGCTCCTAGGCCAATAGAGTCTGAACCCCGTGAAGTAGCAGCCAGTGTGGCTTCTCTCTTGGTCAGGCCAAGCACGAACTGGGATGAGGAGCCCTGGATCCTTCACGTAGATGGTTCCTCGAACTAGCAAGGCAGCAGGGCTGGAATAGTCTTATGTGGCCCGGGTGGCACAAAATTGGAATACACACTACACTTTGAGTTCGCGGCATCCAACAATGAGGCAGAGTACGAAGCACTGATAGCCAGGCTGAACCTAGCGCAAAAGGTAAGAGCAAAGCACATATTCATCTGTAGCGATTCCCAGCTCGTGGTCAACCAGGTTACGGGCGTGTACGAAGCACGCGAGCTCTCCATGATCGCATACTTGGCGAAAGTAAAAGAGGCCCTACTCAACTTCCAGTCGCACTTCATCAGGCAATCCCGAGGTCAGAGAACACTAAGGCCGACGCTCTCTCCTGGTTAGCCAGCACAAGTCACAACAACATGAGAACCGTGTACATAGAGGACTTACCTCAGCCTAGTATTCTCGGTGGGGCAGAGGAGGTCGCTCTCGTCCTTGAAGCAGAGCCGAGCTGGATCGACCCACTCGTGAGCTTCTTGCTAGACGGAACCCTCCTTGCAGACCGCAATGCAGCCAAGAGGGTGCAGCGCTAGGCAGCCAAATACGTCATAATTGACGAACGGTTGTACCAACGGTCCTACACGCTCCCCTACTTGCGTTGCCTGCGACCTGCTGAAGCCGAGTTCGTACTTCGCGACACTCATGAAGGTCTGTGCGGCAGACACCTAGGGGGCAGAGCACTCACCCAAAAATCACTTCGACAAGGATACTACTGGCCAACGATGAAGGAAGAAGCCGTCGAGCTCGTCAGAAAATGCGACAAGTGTCAAAAGGACGCCAATATCCACCATCAGCTTGCTTCCGACCTCAAATACCTCGCCAGCCCGTGGCCCTTTGCACAATGGGGCATCGACCTCCTGGGGCCAATCCTGCCAGCAATAGGTGGGAGAAAGTTTCTAGTGGTGGCAGTAGATTACTTCACAAAGTAGATAGAAGCCGAATCTCTGGCAACAGTTACGACCTGAAACATACAGAACTTCTTTTGGAAGAACATAGTATGTCGCTTCGGGTTACCTTGGTTACTGATCTCCGACAACGACAAGCAGTTCGAGGATATCAAGTTCCGAGAGTGGTGCCAGAACATGGGGATTCGGCAGAACTTCACATCAGTCGTGCACCCGTAGGCAAACGGTTAGACAAAAGTAATGAATAGAGCCATCCTACGCGGACTGAAAGCACGTCTAGATCGAGCCAAGGGATTGTGGGCAGAAGAGCTACCAAGTGTTTTATGGGCTCACTGAACTACAGAAAAAACCACCACGGGAGAAACCCCCTTCAACCTCACCTACGGCACTGAAGTAGTAATCCCGACGGAAATCGAAGTACCAACATTGCGACTAGAAACATATGACGAACAGACAAACGGAGATGAGTTACGTACCAACCTTGACCTTCTAGACGAGGTAAGGGACCTCGCACACATCCGAACAACGACCTACCAGCAGCAGGTAGCTCGATAATACAGCACCAGAGTAATGCAGCGAAACTTCCGGGTTGGTGACTTGGTCCTTCGTAAGATTATGATGCCCGAACCCGGCGTGGGCAAACTTGGACCAAATTGGGAAGGACCCGATAAAGTAAAGAGAGCGCTCGGGGGGGGCATACGAGCTCGAAACCTTAGAAGGCAAACAAGTACCCCGAGCATGGAACATTGTTAACTTAAGGCGATACTATCTATAAACTGCCAAGCGAAGTGGACGAAATCACTACAAGGGCCTTAGGGCCATGATGTAGAGCCAACAAGAGGAACCTCGGCATAAGCAAGCAAAGAAAAGTCGGGCATATTATCAGCTCGGCAAAAAATCAGTTCGCTACAAGGGCCTTAGGGCCGAAATAGGTCGCGCGAGTACAATAACCCGGGAAGAAACAGATTGGCATATTATCAGTTTGACAAAAAATCAGTTCGGGAAAAAGAACAACACTTTAACCGAAAATATTATATATTCCATTGAAAGAAAAAGGAGAGTACATAAAAAAAAATTACATGCCCAGAGCTACTTCTTCTCCATCAGAAGGCACTTCAACAACACCCGAAGGCCCTGCCTCGCCTTCATAATCCGGCTCGCCATCGGTAGTATTGGCCATCTCCTGAGTTATACACGAAGTGGATATGGCACTAACATCGAGGTCGGTGTACATGTTTCAGATCATCCACCGTCAAGCACATGGACCTGCAGCATCAGGTCGAATATCTTCAGGAGGATATCAGGGAGAAAACACAGAGACATCGCCATGTGCTTGACGACTACTCCCATGGCCTCGGCATCCCGCTGAGACATCGCCTGCTTGGCCATAGCGGCGCGAGCAGCCTCTTCGGCAGCATAAGCGGCCGCCTCAGCAGCTCGGGTATTTGCCTCAGCGGCACGGAAAGCCTCTTCGGCAGCATGAGTGACCGCCTCAGCAGCTTGCGCTTGTCGCGAGCTCCTCTCCACCTGGGCTGCTAAGGCGTGAATAGAAGAATTCACCTACCAAAAGAAACAAGTGAGCGACAACTGCAAGAAGGATAGAAAATGAGGAAGGCAGACGAAATCTGACTTACCACCATAGCATGAGTTACGGCACGGCAGACGACATGATTCAAAGGAAGATCGGTCCACGCTGCGATCTCCTCGGGGAAAGTAGCCTCCCTACTCTTCTGAAGAGCATAGTTCGGCGACAACACGCTCTTGAACTCCCCTTGAGCTCCCAAACCCGAGGGCCCAGCCCGCGTATGAGCGGACCCAGAGTGAGCAGGAGCATTGGAGTAGGCGGGAGCACCCGTATGAGTGGTCTCAGCGTAAGGCGCCCTGGCTGCTTCATGCGGAGCCACCTCGGGCTCCCTGGGTAGATCCTCTGGCGTGTGGCCTGGAACTTGAGGCTCCTCATCCGGGGGCAGCTCGGTACGAGTTCGCTTGGTGACCCGCTTCCTCCTCTTCATGCCTTGGAACAGGCGCCCCCCACGAGTCCTTTTTGTGTCCATCACACCTGCAGAAAAGAGTTCGACATCAGAAAAAAACGAAGGAACAAAGCAAACAAGAAACCTTTGAGCTAGAAACCTACCCGAACTCAGGCCAACCACAATAAGCTTGGCCTCCGTTAAGTACTGATGGCACTTTAAACCTTGCCGTGCCCATTGCCGGAGGCCCTTCACTGTCTCTTTATCGAGAGTGACACCAGAATCAGGAGCAGCCTCACCCCACCCGGTCTGAAAAGGCCACCCTTGTGCACTTTGCACCCCGAAGTAGTCTCGCTTCCACGCCGGGACCTTGTTAGGAAATTGGTGCAGAAGCTTAAAGCCTGGGCGAGGAGATAGGTAATACGCCTGTCTTCCCCCAGGAAGAGAACCCGCTTGTTTCTTGAGCATTAAGATAGAGAAGAATATCTCCAAGTCTAAAGGGAAGTTCTGTTTGCAAAAAAGGGAGACTGTTCCCACCAGGTTCCAAATGGAGTTTGGATGAAGCTGGCCAATGGTAATGCTGAAGTGGTTTATGACCTCGACGAGAAGTGGGTGGAAAGGCAGTTGCAGCCCCGGAGCGAGCTGCTCTCAAAAAATCACGATCTCATCAGGACCGTGTTCCCAAGGAAAACTACCCGAAGGAATGAAATAGGTATACCTCCCGGGCAGATTGTAAGAAATAAGTAAAGATTGGAGGCCCTCGGGCATCATGGTCGAAGGCTGTCTAGCATCCGACCTCGATGAGAGGTAGACGCCAAACTGCCCGAAGCTGCTCGGCCTATGGGTTCGAAGTCATCCTCAAGTTCCACCTCAAGATCACTAAAGCAGTCGGGGGATACGGCTCGGTTTGTAGAACCTACATCGGTCCTACTTGAAGAATCGTCTGAGCTATCAAAGCTAGACATCGAGGAGAAGAGGTGGATTCGGGAAGGTACTCACCGGAAGAAAGTTTTGAAGACTGCGGAGACTGGAACAAACCAAAAACCTTGAAGGTGAAGTAACAAGCCTAGACGCAAACTGAAAGGTCTGGACGCGAGCTGAAAAGTTGGACGCGAGCTCAAGAAGCAAATTGCAAAGTGACAAATCAACTGGGGTCCCCTACTATTTATAGCTACAGTAACCAAGAACCACAGTGCAGATCAAAGCCAAATTCGACGGCCCGCATTCACGCCGACCGCATGTCCCTTGAGATCAAGACGTCATTGGCGCACGTCTTTCCGAAAAGATCGAAACGTCAATGCACGTCTTTTTGAAACCGATGATGCGCCGGCGCACATATTTCGAAAACTGACAACACGCCGCACATGTCTCTGCAACTGACAACTGCCAGTGCACGTCTCCTCAAAACAACAGTGGCGTGCTTTTTTCAAAATTAAAAGACCCACTATCACGTCTCAGCGTCGCAATTTTTTGAAATTTAAAATAAATGCACACTGCCACGCCCGTCAACATTCATAAGCAGTAGGCACGTCTCCTGCCTTTTCGGACGCTCCAGAAAACCGGAGAACCCTGACAAAGCACCTCACGCAGTCAAGATTCAAAGAACGGGACAAATCCACCTACCACCTCGCAAAACTCCCCACGCTAGGGCAAGACTCTTGGCGTGAGGAGTGGGGGGCAATTGATGAAGTAAGATTTGGCCCGACCTCACAGTTACGCAACACATGGCAAAGGCAACAGCTCGGCACAAAAGCATGCCTAAGGCGCGAGCACCAAGGGGAGAAACCGGTTGACCGAACTCCCCTACCAGCGGTCCAAACTCCCTACTAGGAGCCCGAACTCACCCTTCGGCCCCAAACCAGACAGTAATCCGAACTGGCCTGCCTGTAACAGTTCGGGACATACCTCGCCGAACTGGCCTGCCTTGTAACAGTTCGAAACACACCTCGCCGAACTGGCCTGCCTTATAACAGTTCGGGATACACCTCGCTGGACTGGCCTGCCTTAGTAGTTCGGGACACACCTTGCCGAACTGGCCTGCCCTATAGCAATACAGGACATACCTCCGAATACAAGACTTCGCCTCGCTCACCACTCCACCACATTGCCCTCAGGACACCAAAACCAAACAAACCGTACTATGCCTGACACCGAGGAAGTCCGTACCCAAGGGCGGCGCACCTGACTGACTTGGGATCTGACGCTTGACGGCCGCACTCCAAACGGCCACCTGCCACCGCCTCCTGACGCCGCCATCTCCAGTTACAGAGATGGTTCCGACAAAAGACAATGACGGTTTTGTCCCAGCAGAAAGGGTGACACCCGAACTGACAGATGCAAGGGTAATCATACCTGACTTGACAAGGGCTTCGGAGCGAGTGCGCAAAGTGGTTATAAAAGGCCCCCTACCCCCAACAACAAGGTATGTGAACTTTGCGCCATCTGGTCTATACTTTTCCTTTGAGAGTACTAACTTGAGCTTCGGAGTTATCTCACCGGGTTCCCCCCGGAGTTCCCTCATCTTTTCCATTTCAGGCTCCCCATCGCTTCAGTCAGAGGTAGAATCGTTGGTAGCTAAGACCAACCGGATTGCGCTCCATCAGATTCCTTCACATTTCTCTCTCTCTCTCTCTCTCTCTCTCTCTCTCTCTCTCTCTGTTGCAGTCTTAGACGCAGTCCCAATGGCTACTTCTAGAATGCGCCTGCAAGTCCAATGCAATTTGTTATGTCCTCTACTCTTGCTTCTTTTGCTTCTGCTTTCATCTCTGCCTCGACAAACCTTTTTGTCTCTGGATCTTTTGAGTTCGAATTCTCTGCGAGGTTTCCTTCTAACACTTCTACCACCGTTGCATCCATGATTTCTGTGGATGAGCTGTTCTTGAAAGGCCAGATCCGGCCGATGAAGCTGTCTTCTCATTTGTAGAGGCCTCTGATCTTAGCTCTGCTACTAGATCTTGAAGTTGAAGACGAGGATGAGTAAGGTAAGGAGTCGAGAGAAACAGAGTTCGAGAAATGCGAGGAGTCGTTGACGAGAGGGAGAGATCTAAGGTTACGTAGTGGATCTCTGCACAAGAGGGCTAGATCTCTGTCTCCTTTGAGAAATACAATGTTCCAATGGCACGAAGAGGAAGAATATCAGGAAGTATGACATGCTGGCGAGCTTCATCCTCTAGACCTGGAGGATTCTGAGTATAAACAGGCCAAAACTCCATCGATGGGAACCACACCTTCTATTTCTACTTCTTCATTCAGGTCGTCTTCTTCCAGAAGGAGCTCGAAGAGATGGGTCTTTTTGAAGGACTTCCTCTATTGAAGTAAAAGAGAAGAAGAGGGAACAATAAAGAGAAGTTCTAGTCTTCGATTTCCTTCTCTCCTACTAAAGAGAAGAAGTCTTCATCAACATCTCTCCTCTTATCTTCCTCAAAGGAGAAGAAATCTTCAGCGACACCTACAACAGTAGAGGCACAAAAGCTGAAGCTGAGTCAAGAAGTTTCCGCGAAGAAAACTCTTGCGGGTAAACCAACCAATGGCATCGGCAAGAGTCGGATTCCCCCGTCACCTCATGAGCTGCATTATATGGCAAATAGAGCTCAGGCAGAGGAGATGAGGAAACTATTAGGGGTTTCTTGTTTTTGCCATCTCGGGGATTAGAATGTAAATCTTGATAGCTTTTTGCCATGGGTTCTGCCAATCTGTCCATTGGAGCCATTGTTGCTTTTAAAGATTTGGATATGTAGAGTTTATGGTTTCCTCTGTCATTTGGAATGTAGTTTGCATGAGCGAGTTGGAAGATAAGGCATTTACGTCCCACGCATAGTTGTAGAATGGCGACTGGATTAGGGACATGACGATTAAAACTCGGTTTCCATTCTATGTCGAAGCCCACTATGAACTTGTGAAGTTGCCGACGGTGGATGTAAAGGAATATGAGGGAGAGAGAGAAATGTGAAGGAATTTGTGATGGGATTATTGGTGAAGTCGGAGAGGATAAACAATATTTTTTCTCAATTGTCTGGATAATTATTATAACGGTAGTGTGGGGAGTAAAAAATATTACAATGATCGATTTTAAAAGAAAGCAGGGAGTCTTTATCATAATATCATAATAGAGGGGGGTTTTGTCGCAAAACAAAGTACAAGGGTTGTCATAGACCCCATACTACAACGGAGTCAGGATCTCCTGCCGGCAAAATCTCTGCCTACATCTACCCACATAGCGTTTACTTTTTTTATGTTCGACACGCCAGACATTTCATTAAAGTCTTCAAAAGCAAATCAGATGTTGCGGGGACGTTCGATGACTATCCATTCAAAACTTGGAGAAGAGTTTTGTTGTCGCTAAAAACCTCCAAAGGTTCGCCAAACTAACTATGATTTTAATGTCTTCAAAAAGCAGAAGACCCTGATGGTGATTGATTAAGTAGAAAAAGTAGCTGACTCCAAAGGATCGCCTAACGCAGCTTATGCGGTAAGGAAGGGTTAGTCCATTATTGTTTAATGTCTTGTTAATTATGGATTATTTTATTCTACTGAATGTTCTGAAACTGTTTCTTTTCTTCCTTTCCATGATTCCCCCATGGATGCTGCTGTTGGTTTCCGTTTTATTGCATTTTTTATAAGATTTATGCGTGCTTTATAAAAAAAAAAAAAGGAAAACTTTTGCTTGTATGTTATTTATAAAAACTTTACCTGGTAAGAACAATAAAGCAGAAAAAGACAAACACAATTGGTAGATTAATTGAATTTGTTTAATACAGACTGCAGAGCATTAAGGAAAAAACATTAGATCCAAACTAGACTGACACAGGTTTTCTTTTTTTTTTTTTTTACTTTAGAATTTGCTGGTAGTTTGTGAGGATGAGATTGTTCTGGAAGGAGAGAAAACTGAGGCATGTGAGAGCATGCGTTTCATGAGGTTGATGATCATTGGAACCGTATTGGTGCCTTTTATTTGTTGATATCACCTTTGACTGATGATATAGATATAGTACTCGATGGAAGAACTTGAATGTCAAAATTGTTGCTGTAATGTAATCACTTCCTCTTCTCATAAATAAATGAGTGTATGGAAACTAAAGTAGCCCCTTGACTTATCTTTCATGGTAACAAGAGCACAGGTAGTGTCGTTATCCTAAAGACAGACAAACTAAATGCATGCTGGGATTTTATTTTATTTTTTTGAGAAATGGTAACTTTTCTTTCAATTAGAACAAGATGTAGAAGAGACTACGAGAGGATGTGCAAAACGACAGGGCTTTACAACAAAAAGAAAACAAGCCTTTCAGGGAAGCTACTTGGGACTATTTATACGTGCCCCTGATTCATACTGATATTAGGGAGCTGGCTACTTTTATTGGCTAATGTAGCCAATTGTCATTTGAGCCTAAAAACACATTTCTGTACTTGATATTGGTGACTTAGTGTATATTTAGGAAAGTGACATAAAGTAGCTTTTTGATATCTCATATAGAATTGATGGTGTAATAGATTTAACCTGACCAGAGTGGTGGCTCATACCATAACTCAACCTTTCAAATAATAGACTCATGGGGATGATGTCATGAAAGACAACTAGTTACATCAACTTTGGTGATTCGATACTCCATAAATATTCTCATAAGATTTAAAACCTAAAGGATCTTAACACTCACAAATTCCATGAGCATAATCTTGTTGCCTTTTCTCATACTTCTCAACTTCTTCCTTCATAGCCCTTAATCTTATGACCTTGAATGGGTTGTTTCCAACATATAAATCAGGAAATTTGAAGGTCCTGAATGTTGATAGAGGCATTTGGTTAAAAAAATCTTGGATTAAGGGAATGGTATCCTTGAAATAGGAAACAAGGGACAACTTGCTATTAGGGAACTTTGCTTTGTAGGAAGGGTGCAGTCTTTGAAGGTGCTTTCTTGGTAATTGCCTTTTGCTACTAGGATGTGTTGCTCTTTGCCTAGCTTCTTGGCCTTTTCTTGCATCTTTTAGGGTGACAAAGCAATACTCATGGCTATGGAATGTAGGTTGGTGAAGTATTTAGGACTCAGGTTCTCAAGGTGGACCTCATACTCTTTGGAAATGCCATTCAAATAGAGCTGCACCAATTTGTGCTCGTTTTCCTTATTGTGTTGGAGGTCTAGTCAAGTAGTTGTAGAGTCTCTTGATGTAAACATTTACATCCTCTTAAGGTTCTTGCTTCATCCTGCTTGGGTTGGAAGTGCAAAAATCTTCTTTTACATCATAAAACCAGTTGTAAAACATTGCTATGATATTGTCATAGGTTTTTACAATTGCTTGCCTTAAGTTGCAGTACTAGGTATAAGACCTTTACAATGACTTCTTGAACTCCCTAAGGTACAGGACTATAAGTCTTGAGTATCGATATTGTTCAAGGGCATCTAAGAATTGTCAGTTGTGCTCCCTAGGTCTAACTTCATCTTTAGTGAACTTGGTGAATGTTAGACAATTTTGTATGCCCTTAGCTTCAATCAAGATGATGTACTTTATGAGTTTATTGTAAATGAATAAAAGTGCATATTTGATTCATGTTCCCTTGGTATGTTTCTGTGTAATACCCTTAAACTGGACACTTAAAGAGACTCGTGTTAGTTTAGAATGTTCATAGCCAGTGGATTGGTCTGGGGAGACCTATCCTGACATGGCTGACACTGTGGTGCCACCAAGTCGGTTGGGGTGGCCTGTCTCAGCTGCCAAGGTGAGACCCTAGACACATACAGTGTAGGATTAATTGAATCTATGAACTAGACAAGATTTCCAATATTGCCCTAGACCTTGGTGATTGATGGGCAAAACTGGAAAGTTACACCCGACCCCTAGACTCGATTATGATACTGCATTAGGTGTCAAATTGGGCTGTCTTTGATGTACCATTTAGTGAGATCCTTAGCGGGGGTCAAAACCTGGGTATGTTGGGACAGTCTAAGAATTCATCTGAGTGGGTGATCATAGTGACAGGATCAGCCCCTTTGTCGGACAAAGGTAATGATTGGGGATGCATTCTCACTGATGGAAACCAAGATTGCCGACAGTCAATTTCAATCGTTGAGATTTGTTTTGCAAAATATATTTTATATGAGATATAAAAATATATATATTATGATTTCGAAATGATTTGCAAATGGTTTTAATTCCCAGGATCCATATAAGCAGAGAGTGCAACACTGTTCCTTGCAGCCGAGGGAGAGGTCCTCTCTTGTCGGACAGTGTATGATCATTATGGGCTGATAGGTTAAGTGTAAGACCATTGAGGATTATACCTGATGGGCTAATCTTGCATCTGCCCACAATCCCTGGGTGTTACAAGGTGGCTTGGCCCAGGGACCATTAGGGTAAGTGTTGGGCCCATAGAGCCCATGAGATGGGTTTCAGGGGGTGCATTGTCCATAACAGTGTATTCGGCCAGACCTTGTAACAAAGGCTGGGCTGAACCCATGTGGCTGATGTGTAGATCAATGTTTGGGTCCCATGCCATACAAGGAAGCCCAACTGGGTAGCAGTTTGGAAGGCTAAGTGCATACATAAACTTAAATGGGCCTTAAGCCCATTTCGAACGTGGCTGATTTGATTAGTTATTTAAAGGGGCGAATTCTGAGATGGATTAGCAGATAGGATTGGGCGTAGACCCTATCCACCTAGAAAGTCCAGATTTAGATTTGGAAGCCTCCCAATTAGATTAGGAGATGGTTGATCTAATCTGTAGATAAGATAGGGGTTATCCCTTATCACTAAAAGGGACTTCTAATCCAAATTTGATTTGGATCAGCAACTCCTAATGGGATTAGGAGCTGATCCCTTTAAGTCTATAAAAGGAGGAGGGGGCGGTAGCCTTTAGACATGCAATACACAATTCCTGTCTTCAGAGCTAAAATCACAAGAAGAGAGAATTATGCTCCCTGCGAATACTCTCTTGCCGCCTCCTTCCTGTAACTGCCGCCTCCAGCAGTTCGATCTCCTCCTCTCTACAGGAGTAATCAAGATTCGATCTTGATACCAATCTTTTGAACTGTATTCACAAGCCATCCAGTTGATTCTTGCGAAGGGTCAAGTTCTTTTGGAAGAACACTGCTGATTCTGCTCCACTCTACACTACGCCATCTTCAATGGGAGCAGATTTTGGATCCTTTCTTGGGCGTGAGTACCTCCATTGGGAGATATTGTTTCTCCGTATCAGACCCTCCATACTCCTTTTGGTTCAGATCTGGTCCAGTTTATGGTTCAAGAATGCTCCTTAAAAATATGATTTTCTAAATAGGGAATGCGATTCCCAGTTGAAGGGAGAGAAAAATTTTTGAAATCCGCCCCTTATTCCGCAATCTTTGGGCGTCAATGTGATGGATATCCTATCCCTTCAGTGGTATCAGAGCCATGGTTCAAATCTTGAACCATTTAGTTTCATATCTGAATCTGTGCAAATGGGTAGAAGGCGTTCTACCTGATTTGCGCAGATATGGGTTTTGGGAAATTTGTTCCCAAAATTGATGGGCAAATAATCTGAAATTAATTTTCTATAAATCTGATTATTGTTTAGAATCTTTATGATTTTCTATAGATCAGATCGAACTTGCCAAGGACGTATTGGATAGTCTTAAGACAATGTACGAAGAGTAGAATCGTTCTACTCGGCAGAAGGTCTTGAAATAGTTCATGACCGCACAGATGTCCAAGGGCCAACAAGTTCATGACCATTGTATCCGGATGATGGGTTATATCAACGAACTGGAGGCTCTTGGATCCGGGCTGGATCTTGTAACATAGATCGATGCTATTCTCAACTCTCTGCCTCAATCCTTTAATCCATTCATCATGAACTACAACATGAACAAGCTGAGCGTCAGTTTGCAGGAACTCAGCAATATATTGCAGAGGGTCGAAGAATTGATTAAAAAGGATGAACCCATTGCCATGCTTGTTGAAATTGGAAAATCGGGCAAGAAAAGAAGGCAAAGAGAAAGCCCTAGAAGAAGGCTGCCAAACCCAAAAGCAGAAGAAAGACAAAGCATCAGATGCTTGTCACTTCTGCAAGAAGACCGGCCACTAGAAAAGGAACTGTCCTGCATACTTGGAATCCAAGAAAGGTAATTTCGAAGCTTGTGTTATAGAAACCAATTTATTGGTAGCTTCTGCATCCAAGTGTATTGACTCCGGGGCTTCAACTCATGCGTGTAACTCACTGCAGGGGTTCAAGTTAAGTAGAAGACTGAGTGAAGGAGAAGTCACACTCTACTTGGGGACTACTGCAATTGTTGCAGCTATGGCCATAGGAACCGTGGAGTTATTTTTTAGAGAATGAACAATTGTACTGAAAGATTGTCTTTATGTACAAAATTTAAGGAGAATTTTGATTTCTGTCTCAAAACTGTGTGCAGATGGTTATTCTGTCTTCTTTATTAATACAATTACTATTAAAAGAAATAACAGATTCATCGCATACCGGGAACTAGAGAACAGTCTCTATGTTCTACATCCTTCTCTAGAAACTAACATAACCGAAACTACGTCAGCTGAAATCCCCAAGAAGAGAGCCTGTGATACAGTTAATCCCACGTGTCTGTGGCATTACCGACTTGGCCACATCGGTGTTGACCGAATCACAAGGTTGGTAAAGGATGGTTCTTTGGATTTTCTAACTGTAGAAGATCTTCCCACCTGTGAGCCTTGCCTACAAGGCAAGATGACGAAACAACCATTTAATGGTAAGCCTGAAAGATGTACAGGCACATTTGACCTAATACATACTGATGTATGTGGTCCCCTGAGTGTTAGGATACAAAATCAACACGTGTATTTCATCACCTTCACAAATGATTTTTCACAATATGGTTACGTGTACCTAATGAGACACAAGTCTGAATCCTTTGAAAAGTTCAAAGAGTTTAGACAAGAGGTCGAGAAACAGTTAGGGAGAGAAATTAAAGCCCTTCGATCAGATCGAGGTGGCGAGTATCTCTCTGACGAATTCAGGGACTACTTAAAGGACAATGGGATAGTATCACAATTATCTCCTCTTGCTACACCACAACTTAACGGTGTTTCAGAGAAGAGGAATAGGACCTTATTGGATATGGTCCGGTCGCTTCTCATACACTAAGAGTTACCCACATCCTTTTGGGATTACGCATTAGAGACTGTGATTTACGTGTTGAATCGGGTTCCAACCAAATCGGTTCCAAACACTCCATATGAACTTTGGACCGGAAGGAAACCAAGTGTCAGACACTTGAAGATTTGGGGTTGTCCAGCACATGTTAAAAGAACGAGTGTGGACAAGTTGGAATCCAAGACTAGTCGTTGCCTATTTGTAGGCTACCCAAAAGGCTCTGTAGGTTACCTATTCTATGATCCAAGTGAGCAGAAAGTGTTTTGCAATCAAAATGCACAATTCTTGGAAACTAATTTCATCTTGGACACCCATCGTCAGGAAGTTGTTCTTGATGAAGAGAGCTCAAGAGCAGTGGGAGATGTCCCACAAGTTCCAGGTAGTGACCAACCTAGAAGAACCACTTGGGTATCCAGGCCACCAGTCTGTTATGGTTCTGACCAGGATAGTTACCTGGTGGAAACCTTGACTAGTGAGGAGGATCCCGTGACTTATGCGGAAGCTATGTTGGACATAGATTCCCAGAAGTGGGTGAAGGCCATGAGTGCAGAGATAGACTCAATGGAGACCAATGGAGTCTGAACTCTAGTAGATCCACCCTCTGGGGTAAAAGCAATCAGTTGCAAATGGATTTACAAGAGGAAGAAGGGCCTCGATGGTAGGGTTGAGACATTCAAAGCTCGTCTGGTAGCGAAAGGTTACACTCAGAAAGAGAGTATCGATTATGAGGAAACCTTTTCGCTTGTGGCCATGCTTAAATCCATTAGGATCTTGCTAGCTGTAGCAACATACCATGATTATGAGATTTGGCAGATGGATGTCAAAACTACATTCCTAAATGGAGATCTTACTGAAGATATCTATATGCAGCAGCCGTCAGGCTTCATTGCTGCAGGTCAGGAAAACATGGTATGTAAACTTAATAGATCCATTTATGGACTTAAGCAAGCTTCTAGAAGTTGGAACAACCATTTTGACTCTGTTGTCAAATCGTTTGACTTCGAGCAGAATCCGGATGAACCTTGTGTCTATAGAAAGTATAGTGGAGATAATGTTACCTTCTTGGTTCTGTATGTAGATGACATTCTACTCATTGGGAATGGTGTAGGAATGTTGACTACGGTGAAAGTATGGCTTTCACAACAATTCTCCATGAAAGATCTTGGAGAAGCCTCCTATATATTGGGTCTTCGACTCTATAGGAATAAATCAAAGCGGATAATATGATTATCCCAATCTACCTACATTGACAAAATAGTCAAGAGATATAGCATGGAAAATTCCAAGAAAGGAAATGTTCCTTTCAGGCACGGAGTCACTCTCTCCAAGAAGATGTCTCCCAAGATTTCTGAGGAGATTGATGGCATGAAAGATGTTCCCTATGCCTCTGCCGTAGGGAGCATCATGTATGCCATGCTGTGCACTTGTCCTGATATTGCTCAGGCAGTGAGTGTAGTAAGTAGATTTCAGGCCAACCTAGGGCAGGAACACTAGACTGCTGTGAAAAACATACTTAAGTACCTTCGAAGGACAAAAGAGTTTTGTCTAGTATTTGATGGTAGCTCACTACAGATCCAAGGGTATACAGATGCCAATTTCCAGTCGGATGCAGATGATAGAAAGTCTACATCTAGATATGTTTTCACGATAGGATCATGTGCTATTTGCTGGAAGAGCAGCAAATAGGGGTCCACTACAGACTCTACGACCGAGGCCAAGTACATTGCCGCAAGTGAGGCTGCCAAAGAAGCCGTGTGGATGAAGAAGTTCGTTCATGAGTTGGGAGTAGTTCCGTCCAGCACATCACCCATCCCATTGTTGTGTAACAACAATGGAGCTATTGCTCAGGCTAAGGAGCCACGAAACCACTCGAAGTCGAAGCACATCGAGAGGAAGTACCACATACTACGGGAGATTGTTGGTAGAGGGGACGTCCTGATTCAGAAGGTAGCGTCAGCGGAAAATGTAGCAGACCCATTGACGAAGCCACTACCACAGAAAGTGTTTGAGAAACACGTGAAAAGCATGGGACTCCGACTTATACCTGATTAGACTTAAGTGCAAGTGGGAGTTGTTAGACAGTTTTGTATGCCCTTAGCTTCAATCAAGATGATGTACTTTATGAGTTTATTGTAAATGAATAAAAGTGCATATTTGATTGATGTTCCCTTGGTATGTTTCTGTGTAATACCCTTAAACTGGACACTTAAGGAGACTAATGTTAGTTTAGAATGTTCACAGCTAGTGGATCGATCTGGGGAGACCTATCCTGACAAGGCTGACACTATGGTGCCACCAAGTCGGTTAGGGTGGCCTGTCTCAGCTGCCAGGGTGAGACCCTAGGCACATACAGTGTAGGATTAATTGAATCTATGAACTGGACCAGATTTCCAGTATTGCCCTGGACCTTGGTGATTGATGGGCAAAACTGGAATGTTACACCCGACCCCTAGACTTGATTATGATACTGCATTAGGTGTTAGATTGGGCTGTCTTTGATGTACCATTCAATGAGATCCTTAGCGGGGGTCAAAACCTAGGTATGCTGGATAGTCTAAGAATTCATCTGAGTGGGTGATCATAGTGACAGGATCAGGCCCTTTGTCGGACAAAGGTAATGATCAGGGATGCACTCTCACTAATGGAAACCAAGACTGCCGACAGCCGATTTCAATCATTGAGATTTGTTTTGCAAAATATATTTTATATGAGATATAAAAATATATATATATATATATATTATGGTTTCGAAATGATTTGCAAAAGGTTTTAATTCCCGGGATCCATATAAGTAGAGAGTGCAACACTATTTCTTGCAGCCGAGGGAGAAGTCCTCTCTTGTCGGGTAGTGTATGATCATTATGGGCTGAGAGATTAAGTGTAAGACCATTGAGGATTATACCTGATGGGCTAATCTTGCATCTGCCCACAGTCCCTAGGTGTTACAAGGTGGTTTGGCCCAGGGACCACTTAGGTAAGTGTTGGGCCCATAGAGCCCATGAGATGGGTTTCAGGGGGTGCACTGTCCATAACAGTGTATTCGGCCAGACCTTATAACAAAGGCTGGGCTGAACCCATGTGGCTGATGTGTAGATCAATGTTTGGGTCCCACGCCATACAAGGAAGCCCAACTGGGCAGCAGTTTGGAAGGCTAAGTGAATACATAAACTTAAATGGGCCTTAAGCCCATTTCGAACTGGGCTGATTTGATTAGTTATTTAAAGGGGCGAATTCTGAGATGGATCGGCTGATAGGATTGGGCCCGGACCCTATCCACTTAGAGAGTCCAAGATCTAAATGATTTAGATCTGGAAGCCTCCTAATTAAATTTGGAGATGGTTGATCTAATCTGCAGATAAGATAGGGGTTATCCCTTATCACTTAAAGGGATTTCTAATCCAAAATTGATTTGGATCAACAACTCCTAATGGGATTAGGAGCTGATCCCTTTAAGTCTATAAAAGGAGGAGGGGCGGCAACCTTTAGACATGCAATACACAACTCCTATCTTCAGAGCTGAAATCACAAGGAGAGAGAATTCTGCTCCCTGCGAATACTCTCTTGCTGCCTTGTTCCTACAACCGCCACCTCCAGCAGTTCAATCTTTTCCTCTCTACAAGAGTAATCAAGATTTGATCTTGATACCAGTCTTTTGGAGAAGAGATTGGTTGGAGCTGTATTCACAAGCCATTCAGTTGATTCTTGCGAATGGTCAAGTTTTTTGGAAGAACACTGCTGATTCTGCTCCACCCTGCACTGCGCCATCTTCAGTGGGAGCAGATTTTGGATCATTCCTTGGGCGTGAATACCTCCATTGGGAGATACTGTTTCTCCGTATCAGGTATAATCCCTCCCTACTCCTTTTGGTTAAGATCTGGTTCAATTTATGGTTCAAGAATGCCTTTTGAAAATATGATTTTCTAAATAGGGAATGCGATTCCCAATTGAAGGGAGAGAAAAATTTTTGAAATTTGCCCCTTATTCCGCAATTTTTGGGTGTCAATGTGATGAATATCCTATCCCTTCAGTGAACATTGGAGCTTTGAGTTTATATAGATATGGGTTTCTACATATATTTTTTCGATAAGGTAGTATTGCTTTCAAGTGCCCACTAGTCAAGGATGTATTGGATTGGAGTTGGCTTAAAGATTTTTGCACCTCGGCCATAGTAATATAACCCATTGGTGGGAGAATAGATGGCTAAGTTGAACTGTTGAAGTTCCCCTTACTATAATCCTTTTTTTTTTTTCGCAAATCTATAAAAGTAGGAACAAATGTGGTTGGCTTTTGGAATTTTCACTAAACTAAAATACCACATCTCTAAGGTTTGAATGAGACAAGGAGCAATGGTAAATTTGTGACTTTGTTTTCTCATTTAATGCTTATTAGGAAATGACTCTTTTTTCTCATTTAATGCTTATCACTAAAAAGACACAAAACTCCATTCTTTTTGTTCATATTTATTAATTGTAAAACAAGTCAATGGCAAAAATGCTATTTAACATTTCCATTTAATGCTTGTTATGGAAAATACACAAAAATCTATCTTTTTGTTCAATAATTGGAAAACAAATCATGGTAATTACTGAAATCTCCCTCCAAAATACCCATGTAATTATTATTGAGACTGGTTTATAGATAAAAAAACAATATAAATGTTATGAACAACAAAAAAAGAGAGTTTAAAGTTATAGTTTTACCTTTGAGCAATTGATATGAAGGGAAAATTTGGAAAATACATCAATTCCAAAAAAGAGATTAGAAGGGATTGGGGTAGTGATTGATATGAAGAAAAAAAATTGGAAAATAAACATTTTGGTCAAACGTAACTAAATAAGTATTTTGGACATTTTTGTGCTTTTTGTTAGAAGATTCTAAAAGAGGGTTTACTTCTTGCAATTGTGTCAAAAAGTTCATGGGATGTGATTACATTTACCAAACTTAGGGGAGGAGGGGGGTTCAACAATGATAAAAAATTTATGGTAGATTTTAGCAATTTACCCTTTCATTTATTTAAAATAAAAAAATCTTAAACTACATCTTATGCTCTCAATAGCCAATGTTGGGCCACACCATGAATAGATTTCCAACTTGCAAATGGACGATCAATTTATTCTTTAAACTATTTTCTTGGTTTTTAAAAAAACATTTTTAACCTATTTTTATTGGTTAAGGTAGGAGATGGTTTTCTCTTCTTTATTTCCATCATGTCAAATTTTCATTACCTTAAATCCACATTATCACATGGCAAGATATCTGCAAGAGTAAGTGATATATTTTTTATTGCAATTTATTGTAAGGTTTTCCGCGGTCGAAGGAGCCAAGTAAAATTCTGCCGAAGGTATTTGATAAAAATTATTAATTTTATTAATCAACCATAATAAATAAGAATAATATGGTTGTTTCAAGATGCATGTAGAGAACAAACAACAGGTAGATGGAGAACTTTGTCGAGGGCAATTGATGGAGAAGATTTATAAAGGTGGAGGCGAAAAGTTTTCTGTTGGAGGAACTAAAAATCAGAGGGCAGAATAGCTTGAAAATCTAGGAAGCTAATAAGGCTTTAGTGCTGCTGGCAGGTTTGGACGTGGTAGAATGGCTCATAGGTTTCGTAGCAAAAGCAAGTGCAAAAGGGAAGGAGAGAAGCTGGAAAGAGTTCATTACAAAGGTGGGAAGAAGGTATGTTGTGGAATGCAGAAGAAATCATAAAGGTTCCTTCATATCTCTTTCAGAGTTCTTTGACAAGAACAGGAAGCAACTGGTCTGTTTTCCTAAAGGAAGAAAGAGCCAGGGGTGGATTGAGATAGCAAAGGTTCTGAGGGAGTTTTCATCAAGAGTGAAAGTAGAACAGAGAAAAGGTACAAAAAAGAAGAAGGAAAAGAGGAGATTTCAAGAACAGTAGTCAATCTCGAATCCCCTTGGCAATTTGCTTCTACCTTGGTGCAAACTTGAAATAACGCAGCTCTGTTAGTAACATCTGAAAAAGGAGATTGGACAAGCAAGTTGATTGTTGAAGTTGATAAACCAACTAGAGGGTGGAAGGAAATTGCTGTTTTATTGACAAAACATTTGAAGTTGAGAACCGAATATATCCTAACACGCTTTGATACGTGCAAAGCCTTGCTGGATCCACTGGAAAATAAAGTAGGAGTTGGTTCTGTATGTTTGCAGGATGATTTTGGCTCGATTAATATTTTCAGATGGTCTCCTTCAAACTCAAAGGATTTCTGGATTCTAAATGGGGTGGTAGTGCGTATTGTGGGTTTACCATTCCATCTTTGGAAGGATGAAGTTGTAGAAGTGATAGCAGTGTTGTGTGGAGAAAAACTGGCTGGTGTATTCTGGGGAGACCTCTGCAGCATTATTGTTGAATGGAGTCAAGCCCGAGAATATACCCAGAAAAGTGAATGTGAAGATAGAAGGAGTGTTCATGGAGGTTTGGTTGGCTTCTTCCATGGAAGCTGAAGTGCTGAACTGTGGAGGGAAGCTCGGAAGGAGGAAGATGCAAAGGTTGAAGATGAATTCCTGCGTGGCAGCAAAGGATTGGAGGATCTTCAAGGAAAAGAGAGTTGTACAAAAAAGGGCAAACAAAATTTGAGAGGTCCAAAAGCATTGCAGAAGGAGGAAAGTCTTAAATGTATTCAACAAGGTATTTGCTAGGCCTTTGACAAATCTTATGCCCAAACAGTTACAAGTGGCACCAATTCCAAATTTTCAAATACACCCGTTCTTCTGTGAGAAGACCAGAAAGGGGTAGAAAAACCTGTTGAATTGAAGCTGAAGGAAGATGGGGAGTTTAAACAGTTGGGCCAAGGGGAAAAGGACAAGAATGGTTTTGGTGTGCCCTAGAACCCAAAATATGGGCCGTCTAAATCGGGAGTGGTGGGTGTTGGGCCATCTAAAGGAGGCTTCTATAAAAGACCAGGGGTGGAAGTTCTGAATGGGCTGAATTCTTTTCGCCCATATAAGGTGATCAGGCGGACACGGTTATTCCATTTCAGGGGCCCAAGTTAAAAGAACAAACTTTAAAAAGCCATATGACTAAGGGTATGCCTTCGATAGATGGTAATATTCTTCCTCTTCGAGCCTAACAGACCTAGGACTTGGAAGTTTGACCTCTGCTTTTTCTGGAGGCTCGTTGCAATGGATTGCGACGGCAAGGCTAAACAAATTATCGTTGGAAAAGCACAACTCAAGATGCATTAGACGAAGTGATTTAGAGGAGATTAGGAAGGACTTTCTCTCTGACGATGAAGATTACAACGATTCTGATTCAGATGATTCAGTGAGCCTGGGTAGCATCGATCTAAGAAAATCGAAGGACATCATTGAGGAAGATAACTTCGGAACGGAAGTTTTGTTTCAGGAGGATGAGGGAGCTGGTTCTCAAAGTTTTGAGGGAGGTCCGATGAATACGATGGAATGGCAAAAGGAAACTCTGACTGGGACTCAGGTTTTGCCTCTACTCGCATGGGAGATTACCCCCCTGGACCAGGAAGAATAGGTTTTTGGGTTGGAAGGGAAAGACTCTACCAGAATGGTCTGTATGGTATTGCCTGAAGCTGGACAGCAGTGGAAGACTAACTCAGTTTCTGCCGACAAGTTGTTGACTTCCTCTATAAAATCTCTTATGCAGATCCGAACATAGGAAACAGGATTAGACTTGTCTCCCTATGCCGGTTCCTCTCCCTTGGAAGAAGTTCACTTGGTCTCCAATAATGCAGGTATTTTTGTCCATTCGGTTTTGGTTATTGATGTGCTTCCTGTGCTTGAAAGAGATACTCTAGCATCCTGAGAGGAAACCTTAGGTGGGGAGGAAAGTAGAGATCATAGCAATGGTGAAGGTGAGTGAAGTGAGATAAAGATAGAGGTTAAGAAAAAGCAAGAGGAAGAATTAGAAAGAATATGGGAGCAGATCTGTGCATTACTGGAGGGGAGTATAAAGAAAAGGAGGAGGGATTAGATGGCGGGGAACAAGAAGCAACTCCTCAGAACAAGGACCGTCATAAAAGTTCTAGGTTGGGGGGAGGGAGGTGGGTGAAGTCAGTGGATCGGCTAAGAAGACAGAGGGGAATATGAAAATGAAAAAGAAAAAGAGATCAGAGGTGGAGGGACTAATCTCAAATATAGAGGACGATATCAAGTTCAGTGGAAGAGGAGAAAGAAGGAAGGGCTCTTCATAAGGTGGAACCGTGTTAGAAAGGGGCATTTGAAAGGAGTCTCACAATGAAAATCATTAGTTGGAATGTGAGAGGGTTAGGGAGTGCAAGAAAAAGAAGGGCAATTAAAGACTTGCTAAGAAGAGAGAAACCTGATATAATCATGTTACAGGAAACTAAGTTGGCAGAATTGGATAGGAGATAGGTCAGAAGTGTGTGGAAATCAAGAGGAGTTTGTTGGACTTCAGCTCCCTCTTGGGGAGCCTTAGAAGGGATAGTTACTTTTTGGAGGGAGGGGGAGCCTTAGAAGGGATAGTTACTTTTTGGAGGGAGGATGTTGTAGAACTAGTGGAAGAACTTATAGGGAGATTCTTTGTGTCTTTAAAATTCAGAAATGTGGTGGACGGATTCACTTTGGTGTTAACTAATGTCTACGGGCCAAATACTTATAGAGAAAGGAATGCAATGTGGGAGGAACTGTACGAAATACAAGGTTTGTGGAATGGCTTGTGGTGCCTAGGGGGGGATTTCAATGTAATCAGGTTCTGTAATGAATGAAATAACCCCCAAAGAACAGTTACAACAAGCATGAGAAATTTCAAGGACTTAATTAACACATGTGGTTGTGGTCTAAAGGAATTACCCCTTCTACAAGCCAATTTTACTTGGTCTGATTTCCAAGAAAACCCTTTTTGCTCCAAACTTGATAGGTTCCTTTTTAATGTAGAATGAGAGGATCATTGGAGGAATTTGGTGGCTAGAATTCTTCCTAGAGTGACTTTTGATCACTACCCTATTCAATTAGGCCAAGAAACTCTGGGCTTTGGACCACAACCCTTTAGATTTGAGAATATGTGGCTAACTCATCCAGACTTTGGACACTTGGTTGGGGAGTGGTGGAATGAAGAATTGAGAGGGGTAAAGCGGAATGGTGTAAGGTTCCACAAAAAGTTGAAGAGATTGAGAGCCAAGATTAAAGAGTGGAATCAAGAGCATTTTGGAAGGATAGAGGAACAAAAGAATAATTTGTTGTGTAGGATTGATGGTCTAGACTCTAAAGAATCTCAAAGGATCATGATTGAGCAGGAAAGGATTTTAAGAAGAAGGTTAAAGAAGGAATTGGAAGTTCTTCTTAGAGAGGAGATTTCCTGGAGGCAAAAGTCAAGACACAAATGGATCAAAAAAGGGGATGACAACACAAAATTCTTCCATGCCATGGCTAATGAGAGGAGAAGAAAAAATTGTGTGGCCAAATTAGAAGTGAATGGAGAGGAAATCACAAACCAAGATGAGATAGCCAAAGTGTTTGTGGATCATTTCAAATCAATTGTTGGGAAGCTGTTGAATAATAATGTAAGGTTGGAAGGATTAGATTGGCTCAGGCTGTTTGAAGAGCAAGCGATTTGGTTAAAGAGAAGTTTTGAAGAAGAGGTAATTAGGCATGCAGTGTTTTCAATGGACATACCCAAAGCTCCTGGGCCAGATGTTTCACTATGGCTTTTTATCATGATTGTTGGAATGTGGTAAAAGAAGACCTTTGTGATGTGTTTAAGGAATTCGAGGACAATAATAAAGCAAGCCTTGGAGTTAATGCTACCTTCATATTCCTAATCTCTAAGAAGAAAGAAGCAAAAAAAAAAAACCTAAGGATTTTAAGCCGATTGGCTTGGTGACTAGCATTTACAAAATCCTGGCTAAAGTGTTATATTTGAGGATTAAAGTAGTGCTGCCCTCTATCGTTAGTCAAGCTCAAGGAGCATTCGTTCAGGGGAGATAAATAACGGATCAGATCCTAATAGCAAATGAGTGTGTGGAGGACATGAGAAAGTGAGAAAGTCCGAAAGTCAAGGTTTTGTTTGCATGCTGGATTTAGAAAAGCCAAATGACTTTGTGGATTAGAGTTCTTTATTAGAGGTCCTAGGGTTTTGTGGGTTTGGAGTTAGATGGTGTAATTGAATAAAGAGCTGCATAAGTTCTTTCCATTTTTCAGTCTTGGTTAATGGGTAGTCAAGGATTTTTTCCCAGCTTTTAGAGGCCTGAGGCAAGGTGACCCCCTCTCCCCTTTCCTCTTCACCCTAGTTGCAGACGTTTTCAGCAGTTTGATCTCTAAGGCAGACAGGGAAGAAGTAGTGAGAGGTTGGAAGATAGGAGGGAATGGTATCAAGGTGACCCACCTATAGTTTACTGATGACCTAATAATCTTTTGTGAAGGGGGTGATAGGAGAACAATAAGGAACCTCAAATCTCTGATAAAGCACTTTGAGAGAGGAGCCAACCCTAAGGAGAGCATTTTTTAGGCCCCGATTCTGGAAAAATTTGAGAAGAGATTAGCTTCGTGGAAGAGGAACTATATTTCTTTAGGGGGTAGAGTAACGTTACTGAGAGCTTCCCTAGCAAATCTGCCGATTTATTACTTCTCGGTTTTCAGTATTCCTATTAGGGAGGCCAAGAAGTTGGAGAGATTAATGAGAAATTTTCTTTGGGAGCTAGGGGAGGAAAAAAAGGATCATCTAATAAATTGGGGAATAGTTTGTAAGAGGAAAGAGGGGGTGGGTTGGGTCTAGGGAATTTGGTTTTAAAGAATAAAACTCTCTTAGGAAAATGGTTGTGGAGGTGGCCTATAAAATAGAGAGGCATGAGGTGATAGATAGTATACATGGAAGTTTGGGAAATGGATGGGATGCTGGTGTATCATGTCGAGCCATGATGGCAACTCCTTGGAATGCAACTCAGAGTATCCTCCCTCAATTCCTCAATTTTGTCAGGTATGATGTCAACTCTAGTACTTCTGTTTTGTTTTGGGAAGACATCTGGGTGGGCAATTCTACTCTTAAGGAAAAAGCTATCTCTCACTTACTTCCAACACCTGTTTCTCCACCCTCTCTGAATTGAGACTTTGGGTTTCGTAGGGGCTTGAGGGATCATGAATTCTCTTGTGTTTCAAACCTTTTGTCACTACTTGAAAGTGTTTTCTTTGACCCCCTCAGATCTGATGTGAGATTATGGTCCCCTCATCCAAAAGGTTACTTCACGTTTGCCTTTTTCTTTAAGTCCCTTTGCTCTTCCCAGGACTTTTGGGTTTTCCAGCTAAGAAGCTCTGGTCTAGACCTGTACCTCCTAAAATTATTATTTTCTGTTGGGAGGTGTTCTATAGGAAGATCAACACTTTGGACTTATTGCAGAAGAGAAGGCCCTCCATGTGTTTGTCTCCTAACTGGTGTGTGTTTTGCAGGGCTAATGGTGAGGATTGCTCTCACTTACTTTTAACCTGTTCTTTTTCTGCTGCTATTTGGCATTGGATCTTTGCCTTGTTTGGGTGCAGTTGGAATTTGACTACAGCCATAGATCAACTCCTTGACCCCTCCTTTGTGTGGCCCACAAAATCTGGTAAAACAATGTGGAGGTGCGTTAAAGCTGTTGCTTTGTGGACAATTTGGGAAGAAAGAAATGCGAGGCTATTCCAAGAGAAGGAGAGAAATATTCAGACTGTAAATGTTTGTATTTTGACCAGGGCAACCCACTGGCTGAGATCTTTGAACTCCTTTCACACATTCTCTTTTGATGACATTTGGAGGAACTGGATAAATGTGGCTAGTAGCAGTACCAGGAAGAACAGGGTACCAACTGTGTGGGTGCCTCCTTCCGAAGGCTGGACAAAGTTGAATTTTGATGGTAGCAGCCAAGGCAACCCAGGTCCTTCAGGGATAGGAGGGGTGCTGAGAGATAAAGACAGCAATATTTTAGCCTTATTCTCAGGCCCCGTGGATATAGGAGATTCTATTAGAGCTGAGCTTTTACCGGTGGTACAAGGTATTCAGATTGCAAACCAGTTAGGAGTTCAGAATCTGCTTATTGAAGGAGATTCCAAAGTTGTTGTGGGTTGGCTAACAAATCCAGATTCAGTTATTTGGTGCTACAGGGACCTTCTGAGGAAAGTTAGTTGGTTTTCAAGGAACATGACTTCTACTTCTTAGTGGGTGAGTAGAACAGCTAATAACATAGCGGATGGGTTAGCTAAGCAAGGGGCCTCAAGGGAACATTTATTTCGGGCTGCTTTGTAAACTTTTGTTTTCTAGTCTAATGTAATACGTTGTTGTTGTTTAGGAGAGGTACCAGCTCGTGCCTCTCCTTGGGCAGTCTGTATTGTATTATCATATTGATCTTTCTTGAATAAAATCTTACTCATTTATAAAAAAAAGAATAATAAAAATTTTATTAATTCTCATTACCTTTGCAAGAATTTTATTTGGACATATCATTATATTAATAAACCATAATAAATGTGATAAATAAGATTAATTTTTATAGATGTAGAAATATAAAAAATTGCAAAAAAAATTGAAAATATATTATATACTACCATCATCACAAAATTTGTTACATGCAAAGCACTACACAAATACTAGTGAAAAGAAAAGGGTGGAGGTGGTGTGGGGAGCTCTTTAGCTAAATTGAGGACTTGACTGTGTATTTCTTGGATCATGGACGTGAATTGCTATTAAACCTTTTACACAATCATGGCCATGAGTAGGGCTAGGGCTATTACCAAGTCAGTATTGGCCTAGTTAGTGCTAGTTGCAATTTGCAAAAAAGGAGAGAGGGGGTTGTTTAGATTGATGTAGGTGTGGGACTTCGTGGATTAGCAGGTAGGTCTTTATCGTTTTGATTGTTTGAGTTGCACTCCGTGGCTTCTGCGATAGCTTCAAGGCCTCAAAGAAAGTGATGAATACCCTTTTGGCACTAATTTATCTCTACAGCTGATCTCCCTAGTGGATATAATCCCATGTAGGATGGATTGAAATGGTGGTGGGCCCACATAGGGTGGTTTGTTTCCTCTAGAGAATTTATGAGGTTAGCCTGAACCACCAAAACTATTATTAGGTACTAGTAATCGAAGTAAATATACAGGAGTAAAATTTATTGATTAGGACTAGTGCATACAAGAAGAGATGGTTGATTATTGCTTGGTCAGTGTGTGCTGTGCATTTAAGGTGTAAGAGGGTGGAAATTCGCCTTGGCGTAGACCCGGTTTAGTCCACCATGAACCAAAAATGAATCAGTCCAGTCCAATAATCAAACCAAGAAAATTCCAGAAAATCTTTCATTTAGGAAAAGGGAAATTATATAAACACTTAATCCTGAATTAGGGAGACCTCTCTCTCTCTCTCTCTCTCCCTTTCTCCCTCTTTCACCGCTTCTCTTCTCCACCACTGGAAAATTGTCTGAACTATGTCTGTTTTGATCCCTCTCAAGGGGAGTACAAAGAGCCGCCTGTGTCAGGTTCCAGCCACACTCCCTTTCTTCCCCTACTGATTCACTCCATTGCCATTCCTTGGACTTTTGGAGATCCGACTGTCAACGCCTTGATGACACTCTTACTTTCCAAAGTTTCAAAGCTTCTAAGACTCAGTGATAAGTGTAGGTAGAGTATAGGCTTAAGCCAAGATTATAATGTTTCCCTTTGATTGGTAGTGGGGGTACTTGTAGGCTATTGAGCAACTGAAGTTGATGGGGTTGACTATCTTTCTTGATGTTATTTCTATTAGCCCACTGTTAGAATAGTTTGGCTATGGTAAGGGCTACCGCATTGATTAAGTTAAAACTACTACACTATTAACCCATAGGATGTGATTATAAGAGGTCAAAAGTTACTTTATATCACTTTCCCAAAATACACTAACATCGAGTGTGAGAATGTGTTGTTATACTCAACAACAACTGGCTTTGTCAGTTAATGATGGTAGCTAGCCCCTTGAAACATGCATATGTTAAAGGCAAGGGTGTTAGATGTCCAATATGTGTTTTGCCTGTTTCTCAAGTCCATTAAGTGTATGGATTGTTCACTATCATGTGCAACATTTAGGGAGTGCCTCCTTGACCCCCAAATTACAATCTCATTATTATTCCAGGTCGAGGGAAATACAGACTTACTATGAAAGTTAGTGATGAAGGGTGATTTGGCATGACCTAGTAAGAAGAGGTCATGTGGACGCGATCTACTCGAGGGGTGACAACTCAACCAAAGGAACCCAGTCCGCAACAATTAGAGCTCGGGTATTCAGTCACCTCGGCCCAAAACCATCTTGACGTAAAGGCACCTTGACACCTAATCTAGTTCGGGGCTAAAGAATTGAAGTATCAGTTCGGAGCTAAAGAGCCGAAGCGCCACATAATCGACTCCAGAAGCCTCCCCAACGGACCCCGAATTTCTCGAGATCACGACAGGACTCATCCTCACTCTGCCCGAATCAGAGGAAAACGATAAACCTTATCAACTGACACATTACTCTCCTTCAAAAACGGAACAAATCTTATCTACGCAGCCCAGAGATCCCGGAGCTTTTTCGTAAGATCCACAACTACTCCACTATATAAGGACATCAAACCCCAAGGCAAAGGTACGCACGATTATTTACTCACTAGCACTCAAGCATTCAAGTATTCAGCTCACATCCATAATATAGTATTGACTTAAGCATTGGAGCGACCTCGCTGGGTTAGCCACCCCAGGTTCTCTGCTCTATTATCTTGCAGCTTGGTCCAGCTTGCCACGCAATTGGTGTTCGGATCATCTTCCAGCTAGGAGTATCCAGCTCGCGCACCATCAGGTAGGAAATCCACTTAGGCTCTCCCAAGGTTTGGCCGTTTGGGTTTAGTTTGACCTAAAGAGGATTGGTTTAAGATGGTATGTCAAGCATTATCTTGGAGGGTTGACAATAGTCATCTCTTGACTTAGAGTCATAGTATTGAATTTTGGAGTGGGCCATCTGAAATGAAGATGGCGAAGGTGGCCTAATTTGGTACTTCTGGTTCTGGTATTAGTTGGTCCCTTGATCATTTGAGATTCCACAAGCTGCTTCTTTCCTGGAAGAATATAACCAGAAACCACATTAAAGACCTCAAAGATAACAAGCCATCGGTTACTGAAGAATTTATGAGGGGGGTTCCCTTGACCCGGAGTAGTTTAGTTCGTGAGTACAGACATTTTTCAAGTGGAAGTATTTACAGAAGCAGTAGTTATTCATTTACTTATGGGAGAAATATAAAGCAGCTAGTCCAAAACAGCAAAGACAGTTTATGCTGCACGATCATACATCATCAGTTTTCAGTTATTTGAATTCAAATTATGATAATTCTTCATCTTTTCCTACAGACATCACTCTTTCACACAATTACCCTTCTTGGTTAGGAGCTTTGTCACATCATGTTTCTTCTTCTTATGATTCATCAAAAGAAATGTTTTCTCTCTTGTGGTTTTGAGCCTCATGGTGGCCAAGTGATTTTGGATGGCGATGGAGGATATCATGCTTCTAGATATGCTTCCATGCTCAAAGCTCTACAAGAAATACCTCTCCATGGTGTTCCCAAAGATATACTTATCAGTTATCTCTTCAGGGTATTGATCACAATTCAGTGCAAATGATCAGGAGTCATCTGCTCCTTTCTGACCATCATTTCATTTTACTCCAAGTGTATCAACCCCTGGAAGCCAAGAGCAACTTGTTTTGGTCAAGGTGGTCCAGAATACAACCGATCAAGTCACAAATGGTGATCCTGGTTTAACTAGGGCCGGCATTCCAGTATATAATGCCGATAAACTATGTTTTCTCTTAACCAGCAGTCTTATCAGAGTGTATTGAAAAAGAATATATACAGTCATGGAATAGGTTTACATATGATTGCAATGAGTCAAAAGCACTTAAGCTTTTCCATACTGGTCTTATGGATTTTGTGAAAGAATTGGCAAAATTTTAGCATGAAGGCCAATCGAGCAAGGATGCACAGAAAACTATTGTAAAAAAAAAAAGAGACACAGTTGATAAGATCCTTGGCACATTACAGCCACATCAATTTCCAAATACCATGGAATCTATTAACCAATATGTATCATTTTCATGTCCTAATATTGCAAAACTTGTTGAGGCAAGCTTCTGGATTTTATAGATGATGTTTAGACTATTGGTTTGGAGGTACTTTAACCTTGAATACAATTGAACATGTGCTCTGCATTTGACATTCTCTTGTTTCATTTGCAAGATTGTGTTGCTATGGCTGGCAAATCTTGAATTTTCTGTGGCCTAATGATTGTGGTCTTGTAACTTGAAGTTAGTATGTTTTTGAGGCTGTCTTGGTTTTCAAAATCTATAGCTAAATCTGAGATTTATTTGGTATGTTATGGATTTGCTTGTGAAATTCCATGTTATACTTAAGGTAAAATTGTCGGATTTCATGTTTGTTGTTGATGCAAGGTAGAATTGTGATGTAGAAAAAAAATGCAACCTTTATATATGCATGAGATAAAATGTATTTGTTGAGGCAGTGGGGACTGGGGAGACCTTGAAGACATAGTGATATTTTAATTATTAATTGTTGAGGCAGTGGAGATACCCTGAAGACCTTGAAGGCTTGTTGAGGCAGTGTTCTTCTGTAGCACAACATCCATGCTTATGAAATGCTGTATTCTGGAATTACTTTTGATTGGTGACCGTCAATGCAAGTGTTAAAACCATCTGAGACCTAAAACCTGATCCAAGTTGACTAGACTTTTATAAAGACAGAACCAGAAGAAGGGTTGCTCATATTGGAAGAATTTACACGATTCATCTAATACAATTATTGTGGTCTATACAGAAAGTTTTAACTTGTATTATCTGTTTCATTTGTGGATTTGGTAAAGTGAACTTGCATAATTTGTTAAATGCTTGGTTTTCATTGATCTTCTTGGTTCAACTATCACCTTCAAAAAGAAGGCGACTCCCCAAATCACAACAGTCTTAAACATGCCCAAAACAAAGTTTCCTTGTTAACTCCTTGCGTTGCTAAGGCATCAGCCAAGCCATTTGCTGACCTTCTAGTCCATTTGAATTGTACTCTAAGCTCCCTTTTTAGGTTTATAGCTTCCCTTACAATTTGTCTAAGGGACCAAGTGCCTAATCTATTTGTTTGCATCCATCTTATTACCAACTGATATTTTTGTTCAGTAGAAGGTTTCAAGCGAGGAAAGGCACTTGGAAACCAGTGAGACCATCAAACTCAATCCTCCCTTATGTATGACTTATTTGTGATGCATCATCAATATGTTCATTCTCAATTCACTGTCCCAACTATATAAACTTGACATTACTGATGAATTTTACCATGTATCAAGGTGAGGGAACCTTCTGATAGAATACATATGTATTGTTTATGGATGTACTTTCTATTAGACTAACCCCATATGAGGACTTTGGTATCCCACACAATTGCAGGTTTTGTGGAGTAAGAATCCTGTTCAAATCGGGCCATTTGCTCATATTATGCTGTTATCATATAATGCTCAGGGGACGTTGACATACAGATATTTACCAATAGAAGTTAATGCATACTTGCATAGGCAGAACAATTTAGGCCCTGTTTGGTTGAGTAGAATCGCAATCCCATTCCCATTCCTACTGGAGTGGCAATTCCCCATTTGAGGGTATGGCCATTCCCTGCCTCTCCCTTGGGAATTAAATTCCACTCCTGTCTGAATCAAACAGGCTATGAGAATAGACTATTCCAATTCTGATTCCAATTCGGATTCCAGATGCAAACCAAACGGACTCTTAATGTTGCCAATAGGTCCCAAGATCTTCAAACAGCATGGTTAATGCCTCAGCCAGCCAGGGAGGGGGAGCTTGATGTGACGGATACAGTGTATGCTGGTCTACAGATACATGTTAAAATGTAAAAAGGTAAACTTGTTCATTTTTTATATAAATTACTAAACTTTTTGATTGTTACCGGTAAGCTAAGTAGATTTGTGAAAATGTGTTCTAGTCTAGAATGTGCAATATTTTTCATGTAATGTTTGTTTTTAATTTTTAATTATGTTCAAAATATCTTACTTCTTGGACTCCATTAGAGTTTGTTATGTCTCTGTTGCAAGATCATAAGCTGTTTGTTTAACTTCCTCTTGTATATATGACGTTTGTGTTTCGCTGCTAAACATGCACAACATGTGCTTGATAGTTTGAACCACAGAATATTTTCATACAAAAGACAGGGGCCATATAATTATTTTTGGGGTCAAAATTATCAAACTAAATGCTGCATATGCCAACAAGCCACCTATTGATCACAAAATCAGGAGAATTAGCTTCTGTTAGTTTCTGTAATCCATGATCATCCGCAAAAAATAACCTCTCGTATTCTGCATTGATGATTGCCACATTTACTGGATTAATACCTCTTCTGGAATTGTAGATTTTTTTTTTTTTTTAAATCTCCTAGACCCTAGAAACAGCAACAGAGCAACCATCTGGTGGTATTTGGTCAAAGGCCTACTGCTGCAAAGCCTGGCTCAGTCGGATAAATGAACAACCATAGAGAAGAAACTGCTTGTTAAGGCTGCAAAAGGATCGGATTGGATTCAGTATAGGGTATATCCGATCCGATTTGATATGAAATCCAACCAATCCGAATCTGATGAGGATCCACTGACTTTTCAAGATTATGATTCAAATTCAAATTCAGATCTTATCAGTCCAGTCTAATCGGATTTGAATTGTAATAAAAAAACTTGATGATATAATATAAATAGTATATATAATATATATAGAGTATAGCATATAATATTCCATAATTAATGGATTGGATCAGATCGGATCATGATGGATTGGATCGGGTACATTTGAATTCAATCCATTAATTACACGAATTGCTTTTTCCGATGAGATCTGATTTGGTAAGATCAAGGGAGGTGTCCAAATCCGCTTTTAGTGGATCAAATTTTGATTCGACTTATTTTGCAGCCCTACTGTTTGTACGTGGGCTTTACAGGTGTCCAGGAGGTAATGATCCCACTTTGGTCTTAACTGGCAGCCTCGCATTGCTTCTTGCTAGGGAGATTCCTCAAAGAGATTGTTATTGCCATGCATCATTATATGGCATGTATGTGTTGCAGGATAATGAATACACCCAACTACCCAAGAACAGAGAACAATTGGCAAATAGAGAAATCATAGGACAAATGTAAAACAGAGAAACTCAAGAAATACAGAGAGTTACATAGTCCAACTTATAGTCTATGATATAGAAATACACTATAAAGCAGTAGTGACTTACCTTCTCTCTTATGAAGCCCAGTCCCTAATACGCCCACAGCACCTTTACTCTGTTCAATTGCCTTACACACTCCTTCCTTTCTTTCTTTTCTTGACTCTCAAGATATTAGATATAAGATATGTCTAGAAGCACACATAATAAGAAAACCCTAATTAGGTCTTGCTTGACATATATGAGAATCTGGGAAATTTCTTGACTCTCGTATTTCTATAATACCAGTTTTTTATGCCCCCTTTTTTTATTCATGATATTCTGAACTTCTGCAACAAATAAACAAGAATCTCTCTCTCTAGTTGCATTTTTTTTTTAAACAATAATTTATAAAGCTTCGTACTATGTTATTTTAATATGCAAAATAGTCGTGCGATGCTGATATTGATATTGATGATGGCACGAAGAGAAGGATATACATAATACATTAGCATTGCATGTGTAGTCATTGCCTTTTCATGGATTCAATATAATCTGTGTATTTCAGTTGTCAGCAAAAGGGAAGGATTTCACGTGTTACCCTCTTGGTCTTTCACGTTGGACAGATTTCAGTTGCATGTGTAGTCTCTGCCCTTCTTTTGGAGGCATTTCATCAGTACTTTTAGTAGGTGGCATGTGGATGTTTTGAAGTTTGAAGGAACTGGTACTAAACTCTCTCTCTAGAAGTAGAGAAGAGAAACAATACCTGAAACTGTTAACAAAACTGTACATCTTTTCATCTTATAAACACAAAGAGCTATCATATCCTTGTTACTTTGTTAGCAACTTAGCATGATGATTGTTGTAAATGGGCCCACCTCCAAGCACCACATGAGCATTGTGGGTCCTAGTGTTTTGCTCATTTTCTTTTCTACATATCAGACCTCACATGACTCAGCTCAAGTCCTTCCCTCTCAAGTCTCAATTCCAACTGTTTTGGGGTCGGCTGTATAAATCCTATTCCTGTCCATCTATAGATTAATCAATCTCTGTCAAGAGCTGTGTTTCTTGTCAATTTTTTGGGGTGTTTATCAAATGTGTGTATCGTCCTGTTTTTTCAAAACAAAATAACTGCCACATCAGCAGGCATAATATGATTTTGCTGATGTGGCAGTTCTTTTTGCTTTGAAAAATCAAAATAACACCCTCATTATCACCATTTAGGTTCATATCTACTTTGTTCTTTTCTGTCTTTTCGCAACCTTTTTATTTATTTTAAAAACCCAATTTATTCCTTTTCATTTGCTTCACTCATTGATCTATTTGTGCATAAGGATTAAAAATTTTATACGTTTTTATCCAAATATGAGTATCGGTGCATATCGGTGTGGTCAATATTTAGTTTTTTATTTTTATAATGATCAAAGGGGTTGGGGAAGAGGGCTGGGATGGTTTAAACCTTTTTTAAAAATTCGTGTATTATTGTATCCAAATGTATCTGGACATATTGATACCAATATGATACACCCTGTATCAAATGTATCATATTGATATTTTAATCCCTACTGTACATAACTAAACCATTTTACTATTTTAGTTAACATTCCTTGGCCTCAAATGGAGGTAGTCTTAATATTCAATTTTTTTTTCATTCATCCATGCATTTTCATCTTAGCAACACTTTCTTTTTTCCAATATCTTTCTTAATTGTTTGAAACTCTATTCCATAAAAGCCATGCTGGTCAAATCAGTTTACATATTTATATTGTTCTAGCCTTTCATTCAGATTAAGCTTTGGTTTTATCAATTAATACCGTATCATGAACATACAGTCCACATCGTGATGAGACCTTTTTTTTCTTTTCTTTTTAATGTCTAGTTTGTTCATCCAAGATATGAAGCTAGGGATGACCTTTGGTGAAATCCATTGTTACTAGGAGATCTAACTTCTAATTCTCTTGGACGTTGGTTATTTTTTCATACAAATGATACCAATATGTATCTTGAAATCTCCTTTTTCCTACTTCTAAATCCACCAATTGACTTTTCTAGTATCCCTATCATATGCTCTCTCTAAATTAATAATTATCAAGGAGGAATCTCTTTTCTAATCTATAAACTTATCAATTTATATTTTAAAGTAGCTTTCATACTCAACTTCCTTAGAATATATCCAAAGAGGACCTTTTGATATCTTAATCAATTCCCTTAGCTTCTTTAATCATTTACCAAAGTTTTCATATTATTATTTATAAACTTAATCTCATTATAATCATTATAGTTTATAGCTTTGTGTATATCATCTTAGCTATACACTTTTAAGTAGTTGGGACTCATAATCTTTTTTAACTTTTGGTTTTCCTTGAGTCTCTTTTAACTTCTAAGCTTTTAGTTTTACAAAAATTAGTGAAAGGGCATGTACCATACATGTGCGCAATTAAAAATAGAAGAATAATAAAAGATGAAAAGACATTTAGATTTTGAATTTTTCTCATTATACTCTTTTAAATGTTTTAACATGGTTATTAGATTTAAAAACTAAAATATTTAGATTACCCCTTAAAAGCATGAACATTATATATTATGTGATGCTGTACTATGGAAATATTTTGATCTAATTTTTCTGACTTGGATGTAGGAGTGTTAATGGAATTCGAAAATCCAATTTTGAATTCGAGATTCAATATAATCGATTCAAATGCGGATATGATCTGATTCTATTTGATTAATATCCGATTCGACCAATTATTTAATTTTATATAATATATAAAATATTTAAATGTTTTATATAGTTTATATGTATATATATAATAATTAAATTACATAAATAATTTATATATTTATGTAAATAAACTATTTATATATTTAAATATAAAATAATTAATTGGTCAAATTTGAATATTAATTTTCAATATCTGTTAATATCAAATCGAATTCGGATATCAAATTTTCTAATCGGATTCAAATTCAGTATTGCTTGATTCAATTCAAATTTGATCCATTTACATTCTCATGTGAAGTCAAGGCAGGTATCAACATTATATTGTAATAAATATCTACATCTTCTATTTTGACCCCTATATTGTATTTTTATGTAGTACATGATGTTTAAATCACTTGTGAGAAACTTAATGTAAGACGTTTCATTGTAGTAATTAGTAAATCCCAAAGCTCCTTTTGTGTGAGGGGCTGGTTTATGTATAGGGTGCAGCTTTGCTCAAGAAATCTATGATTCAGTAGGGCTCCCCATGTTTCCCTGCCACGGTTTCCAGCAGAGCCCTTGTTTTATATTGAATGATTGAGAAAGAAGATGAAGCTTCCAGTGGCCAGAATCATTTGGGGAAAGCTCGAAAAGTAGCACGGTATAGAGCATAGTTTGTTTGAAAGTGGACGGATGACAAACTAGAAAAGTCTAACACCACCTAGATGGGGGGAGGGCCGGAGGGGGGTGGTTTGGGGTTTTAAAAGAATCTCACTTTTGGCCGACTGAGAATTGGTTTCAAGTTTCAATACATTTTAGAAGCTACTGAGTTTGTGTTTTGAATTTTTGTTTGTGGCATATTTTGTGACACATTTGTGGAGAAAAACCTGAAAAGAAAATTTTATTGAGGTCTTGTATAAGGCCGAACCATGTTAATTCTCTTGATGTGCTCTGTTTTAGTTTCTCTATTTGCCAATTGATTTATATGTTGGATTTGCCTCGTTCAGAAAAAGAGACATCTCTATGAATAAAGGTAATCCAATCTACTTTGTATCTTTTCTTGTGTTATCAATCCATCAATTAGTGTTGCAATTCTGCATACAGAAGATGACATCTCCTCACATGGGATTGCACAAGAAGACACGCAAAGGAATTATCCTTCTTTCCGTCTCTTAATATAGATGGATAAGAAGACATAAGAAAAAGGACTTATTCCCCATGAAGCATTGCTAAATCAGTCAATTCTGCTTCTTAAATTCTCCTTTTTTTTTTTTTTTTTTTCCTACAGCATTCTAACTCTTGGCACCAAGCGCATTATATCAAGAAACAACATTAGAGAATAAAACCCTAATCATGGACCTCACCTAACAGTTTAAGCTTTTAAGTTGAATAATTCCTTGAGATAGTACTAGAGTTTGTTTGACGAAGTGTTTTCCACCTCATTTATAGTTAATTAAATTACAAGTATAGTTAATTAAATTACAAGATATGGATGTGACTGTGCTTGTCCACCCTTCAAGCCCGATGTATTTTTGTGCGAGGGAGCGTGTTAGAGAATAACAACCGAACCTCACAATCTTGTAACCTATATTTCGAAGTTTTTTAGTCTCCACGGAGATAATTCAAGCAAATGGAGACAATATAGTCTTTGTTAAACACGCAAATATATTTAATAAATAGAATAGTACTGTTCATCGTTTTAAAGAAACCAAATTCACATAAATTGGTGAAGAAACTAACAAGAAGCTTCCCCGTTGAATTTGTCTTAGCTTTCTTCACCATCGATCGTCTTGTTTTTCCTCTCTTGTCTGCATCAAGTTGGAACTTAATTTATAAAATATTCAAATGTTCTTTTTTTTTTTTTGGGAGAAGAAGGGCAAGTTTGAGCATAATAAATTCATGCTTGAGTCATGGTCTCGTCTCAGCTGGCTTAGCTGATTGACATTCTGTTATCGATAATGGCCAATTTGTCTCTATAAATCATAATATCTCAGCTGAACAAGGGACCGAACCTCTATCCTGCTGGATAATGACATCATTTAATTTCTCTGTTGACAGTAATTGAGCTCCAGACTCCATATCCAAGACTCTAGAGCTCGTTCAAAAGTCATTGAATTTGTGTTTTCATATCCAGGCGCGGATTGGTAGGACAGACCCAGAGAGCAGAATCAACACCCAGTTTCTGTAGCCAAGCTTCATCCAGTTCCTTCCTGAAAATGACATTTTAGAGTCAATTTTCCTGAGAAGCTACGGTCACTACTGTTGTTGAGTTAGCATTTGATATTGAAAATTTATTGGAATGTGATAGACTGATAGATTCGTTAGGGTGAAACTTCCTATCAAGTGATTGGTCGGTCCCACTATATATATATTCATGGATCATCGCTTGCAAAAACTGAAGAATGTACAAAAATGCGATAGGTTGGACAGAAATAAAAGGTCTGGTGGAGGGAATGTCCCTACCAGGCGTGGGGCTGAAGCTGATGATCTCCCTCCCATGCAATCCATTGCCAACTTGTTTGGCCCCCAGATGGATTATCGCTTAATTAGCTTCAGTACGCGACTATTGAATATTGATTCCACAGAAACAGATTTTGGGTTTCTTTGATTCGGCTTCAAGCCACCAAGAACCGATCCATGGACCATCGAGATTTAATTTTCATTGTGAGTGTAGCACAGGGAGGGAGAAAGGAACCCAAATCCAACAAACTATCACTTACATCGTTGCTTCATTGTGGCTGTCGAAGGGTCGGAGACAGATCATTCATAAATTTTGATGTGAATCTGATTAGATTATAAAGAGAGATAGAAAGGGTTGGTGATGAGAGGAAACAATTTGGGGATTCTCCAATTTCTGATATGGCGTGGACGTGTTCTTGCTAGTAATATAGAAATTCCAAATGAGTTAATTTATTTGAAACCCTGAGGGAACACATAAAATGTCACTCCATCATCAATGTTTTAAAAACCTACCTGGAGGCTGATCCATTTTTGCCTTGAGAGGTTGCAAGTCACCAGTTCGACCATCCGGATAAAATGGGTCAACAGTTCACAACTGGGTCGGACAGTTGTTGATCAAGCCAATGGATTTTGAGCAAATCCCAGATATTAGCAAAACCAAATCGAATCAAATAAAAAGGGGTTGAAAACACTGCTCAGCATTGTTCTTACTAAATGCAATTTTCTTTTGAAAAAAAAGCCAAGTGGTTCGAAATCATTGATTCCTAAGAAATGAATATGAGAAATTGTTTCTTCTTACTAGCTAATCCCAAATGATTAGAAACCAAGAAAAATAGTTCTAATGCCAAGGGGGTATCCAACCAATCTGTATGATTTCCTTCTCCTAAACAAAAAACAAGCTTGGGTTTCCCTTGACGCTCAAATCAGCTCGGTAGGGTTCAGCTGAACCACCAAAATGACACCCCCCTCCCTCTCACCTCACACCTCCTTGTCCTTTCCCTTCTCCCGGCCAAATGAAATAAACTAAAGACAATCTCAGGCCATTCCCAAAAAGCCACCCCTTGGGCAGGTCTCTAGCTAAATGGGCTATCATGATTGTTGCTTTCTGACTTTCCAAGACACATTTTGGACAATCTGAATTTGCAGTGGAAGGCCTAAAAAATGGTCCTCAACAGTCACCACTCAGGCTGGCCCAGCCCCAGTCTAGAGCAGATTCTGCTTCCCGTTTTTATAGTATTGCATAAGATTTCACAAACCAATGATGCCCACCAAACAGGTTTGTCTTGATTCATATTATCAATAAATAAAGTTGGCAATCGATTTAATTCCAACAACACATTTAAACTTCAACACTGAGAAGATATGCAGATAACACGTCATATGTAGGCATTCCTTCACGGCAAAACAACAATAGAAAACTATGAAGAAGCAAGAGCTAGTCATGCCTGTTAGAGGATTTGATACATAATAAAAATGCAAAATGAGAAAGGATATTAAAACAAATTTAAGAGCACTTTGGTAGTTTTACAACAAACTGTGTTATTCAAAGTAGTAAACTGATCTGGGGTGGGGACAGTGCTGGATGCTTAGCAATTTTGTAAGTTTTCTATCAACAAATTTAGCAAACCCATCTCTGTTAAGGCAATAGCTAAACTAGTACCAAATCCCTTAGGCCATTTATCTATTTTTATTAAAGAAAAAAATTCAGAAAGTATTTCCCATTGTCATCCAGTGGGGAGTAGGGACTATTTGTTGCAGAGCAATCACGGCATGGGCAGAACCTTAAGCTAGCATCCCTTTAACATATAAGAATAGAGTAATGTGATGAACAAGCAAGAACTAATTAGCTAATTGATCCATTTGCAAAATTTATCCAATTGTTACTAATAAATAAGTAATTTAGTAGTTAATTATATAGAAGAAACAAGGTGGAGTTGTGGGTACAATTACATATAAGGATGGTAGTTGGGTTATAATTAACTAACATTTGGATTGCTTACCAAAAATAGAGACTAATTTTTGAATTGAAGAAAAAGGGTCCATTGTATGCAGCCTCATCTCCACTTGTAAGCAACGAACTCTTTTTAATATAGAGAAACTAGTTTTTTGTTATGGGCTTTTCTGGTAAGAAATTTAATTAAAACCTATTTTTGTTTAATGTGCAGATATTACAGATTAAAGGCCACCTATTTTATTAATATAATAATTGATTTTCTTCACAAAATTTCTTACAATTTTGCAATGATGGTAAATGATGATGTGCGACCTGGATCAAACTGCAAAACAGGGATCAGAGTGATTGGGGTGGATGACCCAGGGAGGTCGCTCCGATGCTTAAGTCAGTATTATTGTTGTGGTTGCGAGCTAAAGTTTGAGTGCTAGTGAGTTTGAATGTAAGTAATCGCGCGTACCTAGACCCTGGAGGGATTGATGCCCTTATATAGCTAAGCTATCATGGATCTCCCGAAACGGTTCCGGAATCTGCGGCCTGAGTGGATGAGATCCGTTTCTGTTTTAGTCGGGGAGTAACATATCAGTCAATGAAGTTTATCGTCACCGCTCGATCCAGGCAGGGAGAGGATAAGGCCTATCGTTACACGGCATGATCCCGTGATATTCAGTGTCTGTTAGGAAGCTTCTGGAATTGATTACGTGTCACTTTGGTTCCTAGGCCCTGAACTTGATTAGGCGCTGAGGTGACTTTATGCTGAGGTGGTGTTATGCTAAAGTGGCATTATGCCGAGGTGGTGGAATATTCAAACTCTGTAAACTGCTGACTAGGCTCACCTTGTTGAGTTGTCATTCTATGGGCAGATTGCGTCCACATGACCTTTACTTACTAGGTTGTGCCAAATTACCCCTCATCAATTGCCCCCCACTCCTTGTACCAAGGGTCCTGAACCGGCACGGGAAGTTCATGACGAGCCTAGGTGGATTTGGCACGAAGTCCAGGTGATGTTGAGGGCGAATCGTTGGTCGGACCTGTTCGACAGTTCGGCTCAACCAGAAAGTGACCCAGATCGCATATCAAGTACGCGCGAATGTCAAGCCGGTTATAGTCTTCATAGACATCAAAATTCGTGCAAAACTGATTTCAACCTCGGGAGGCATGCAACCAGTTTTCCTAAGAGCTGTTAGATCGTGTCGATCTTGATCATTGATTTTCGGATATACTAGTTATAAATAGGGGCCAAAAGGCCCATTTTCTTCACTACAAATCTACGAATCCAAAGTCCTTAAGGTCGCATTCAAGTATCCCTATTCGGTGTCAGCTATTTCTGGGTCCGAGGTCGCCTCATTTTCTTCGGTCTTCTTTTGGTAAGTCCGCCTCCCTTTGCTTTTTGATTTCGTTGTCCTTTCCGTTAGCATGTCTAAACTTAGCTTAGATAGTCTTCTAGATGGGGGCGGCGAGTCCGCTAGGTTTGAGGTGGGCACCTCGGCACAGACTGCGGAGCCTCATCCTGTCGAGGTGGGCAATATATACTATTCACATGCTTCACATACATGCATGTCAAGCCAAGTCAGGCCATTAATGTGGGTGTATACATGCGCCATACTATATCGCATTTCACGATAAGCTTGAGTGTGTCTTCCTTCATGGATATCGCAAAGTACGAGATCAGCTTTTGAGGGTCGTAGACAGCGTAGGTAGGGAAACATGAAGGATCTCCTGTAAAGCCATCCGTCTATGAGGACATATCGGGCTGATTGACGCTCTATCCTTCGAGTTGCATTGCGCTCTTCAAGTAGGGTCCCGTGGGGCAAATAATCAATGAACAGGTCAATCCAGCTCAATTCTGCTTGCAACACAGGAGCGACCTCTTCTGCCCCCTCGAGAATGTTGGGTTGAGGTAGGTCCTCTATGTACACAGTCCACATAGTGTTGTCGCTCGTGCTTGCTAGTCGTGATAAAGCGTCGGCCTCAGCGTTCTTGGACCTTGGGATTTGCTTGATGAAGCTAGAATTGAAGCTTGGTAGAATCTCTCTGACTTTGTAGGCTGCCATAGTCGAGTCATGAGCTTCATAGTCAACATTGACTTGGTTAACCACCAGTTGAGAGTCGTTGTAGACAACGAGGTGCTTCGTTCCCATTTCCTTGGCTAAGTTGAGCCCGACAATTAGCGCCTCATTCTCTGCCTCGTTGTTCGACGCCTTGAATCCGAATCGGAGAGCATACTCTAACTTCACCTCGCTTGGGTTGTATAGTATCAGTCCCGCACTACTTCCTCGCTGGTTGGACGAGTCATCAACGTGGAGAATCTAGGGCTCCTCGTCCCAGGTCAGTACTGCTCTGACCGGGACTGGCGCCGCACTGGTTGACGCCTCCCACGTGTGAGCGGGCTTAGTTAGTTCAGGGGCTGGTGTACTGAATGTGCATTTTGCTACGAAGTCCACCAAGACTTGGGCTTTGATTGCTGGTCGTGGCTCGAACCGAATGTCATATTCGCTAAGCTCGATGGACCATTTCGTCAATCTCCCGGACACCTCGGGCTTAAGTAGGATGTGCCTCAGAGGTCTATCTGTAAGAATGACGGTGGTATGGATCGGCGCCGCACTGATTGACGCTTCCCACGTGTGAGCGGGCTCAGTTAGTTCAGGGGCTGGTGTACTGAACGTGCATTTTGCTACAAAGTCCACCAAGACTTGGGCTTTGATTGCTGGCCGTGGCTCAAACCGGATGTCATATTTGCTAAGATCAATGGACCATTTCGTCAATCTCCCGGACACCTCGGGCTTAAGTAGGATGTGCCTCAGGTCTATCTATAAGGATGACGATGGTATGGGATTGGAAGTATGGGCGTAATTTTAGAGCTGCTACCACTAACGCGTACGCCAGCTTCTCGATGTCGAGGTATCTGGTTTTTGCATCCTACAACACTTTATTTACATAGTAGATGGGTCATTGAACCCTATCTACCTCTCTGATTAGTACCGAGCTAAATACCTCATCACTCACGGAGAGGTACAACTTCAACACATCTCCTTCCTCAGGTCGGGTTAAAACTGGGGATGTACTTAGGTACCTTTTCAGCTCGTCAAGCGCGAGATGGCACTCTTCAGTCCATTTGAAAGTCTCATTCTTTTTAATTGCCTTAAAAAAGGGGAGGCACCGACCTGCTGATTTAGACATAAACCAGTTTAAGGCAGCTACCTGGCCAGTTAGTCGTTGCACCTCCTTGACTTTCTAGGGTGGTCGCATAGCCTTGATTTTGTCCGGGTTTGCATCGATGCCATGTTGGTTTACTATATAATCGAGGAACTTGCTCGACGTAACGCCAAAGACACATTTATTTGGATTTAACTTCATATTGTATTTCCTTAAAATTTGAAAAACAACATCTAAATCATAAATTAAAGATATACAAAACCGGGCCTTCATGACCATGTCATCAACATAACACTCCACTTTATTGCCAATCAAAGGTTCAAAAATTTTGTTTACAAGTTGCTGGAAAGTTGCTCTAGAGTTTTTCAAACCAAACGGCATAACTTTATAATAGTATAACCCAAGTTTGAATACAAAAGCAGTTTTGTCTTGGTCAACTGTGTCCATCCTAATTTCCTTGTAGCTGGAGTAGGCGTCCATGAAACTCAGCAACTCGTGCCTGAGGTCGTTGGGTCTCAATGGAGCCTGGGTGGCCATTTAACGTTAGAGGAGTCTTTGATGGCCATTATGATCTCTCCTCGCTTCGTGTTCAGGGGTGTATAGTTCGTTCTCTCCACTAGCGGGGTCCTGGAACGCCCACCCGACCTATGATTCGCGAGGGGGATTTACTCATCGAGCTCAGGGACTTGCTTTTTTTTTTCCTTTTCATGCTGCTTGTTCCTTCTTCCCCTCTCTTCCACTTTTCTCCTGGCTGGTTGTCAGTTTTTTGGTTTATCTCTTCTTTTGTGCTGATAAACTGATCGGCCAACTTGAGGAACTCGGTGATGTTCTTTGTCTTGTTGGCCACGGCATGCCACTTGAACTCTTTGTGGGTAATTCCTTTGCGCACTGCGGTGAGACGTACTGTTGGGTCAAGGTCTGGTATCTGCAGGAATGTCTCATTGAAGCGCTTGATGTAGCTCTGAATTGACTCTACTTCCCTCTGCACCACATTCAGAAGGCTCTCCTGTGACTTCGGGCACTTCTTACTAGTGATGAAGTGGGCCGTAAACATATTCGCACACTGCACCAAGCTTCTGATGGAACCCGATGCGACATTTCTGTACCAGGTTCGAACTACTCCTCTGAATGTGGTGGAGAAAGCCACACACATACAAGCCTCGCCGGCCCCGGTGAGATGCATCTGGAAGTGGAATGTGTCTAAATGATCGTTAGGGTAAAAGGATCCATCATACTTGTCTAGATGCAGCACCTTGAAATCTTCCGGCATCGGGGCCGCCAGGAGCTTGGGTGATAGGTGGTAAGGCCAGCTCAAAAGAGCAGGTGTTATTCCTGTGGCCCCCGAGCTCACCTCCTCTCTTTCTCGACCTTGATCTGTTGGATGGTTGGGCTTCACTGGTGGATCATTCCTTGCTGATGAATGGCGAGTCTTGCAACGTCGCCCCTGCTGCTTCTTTGGTGGAGTGACATTTGTACTGCTAGCCTTTGTGTTGTCAGGTGCTTCGATCTTACTCCAAATAGTTGGGTGAGGTGGTTCAGAGATTTTCCTCGCCGCTTCCTCTTCATCGCGTGCTCGGTGTTGGCTATTGTGTGGATTCGAGGGGTCTCTTCTCGAGCTCGCGCCTTGGGCCCCGAGCTGACGATCTCCATGTGAAACTTGCTGACTGCGCCTCTTGGGCTGGCTGGGTTTGGGACTATCCCTTGGGCTCTCTCTTCAGGAAACAGGAGTACGTCGGTCACCTACTATACCCCATGACGGGGTCCGTCTCGAGGGAGGGACCGGTACCTGCGAAGTTCTCTCCCCGTTTGGGGGAGACTAGTAGACGTTCTGGTTCTAGATTTGCCCTTGATGATGCTTTATCGGCTGGCTTGGTTGCAGTGGTAGGAACTTCTATTGATATTGTTGGTAAAAAAAGATTGCTGAAACTATTGGAACTGCTGCATTTAGATCTGCATTGTTCGAATGCTCTGGACGACGTCATTGAATTGGGATTGCCTGACCCCAGGGGGAATCACGAAAGGCTCCAAGAACATGGCGTTCACCTGGGAGAGCGGGACACTCACCTGTTGGGTAGTGTGTGGCACAGACAATGATGGGACCCTGGAGGCGGTAAGAGGAATGGTGAATTGGCCAATAGTCACTGAGGATCCTTGGGGAGCGACTATCTGTTGATCATGCCCCCTAGTAATGTTCATGCTACTCTTTCCGTTGTGGCTGGATGATGCCATTGAGGTTGAAATTGAGTCTGAGACTGTAAATAGAATTGGGATGGCCTTTTGATTGGTTCCCATAGGCGGCGCCAATTGATGATGCACGATCTGGGAGCTCCTAGCTGGAGGATTTCCTAGGCGTACTTGCATGGTGAGCTGGATCAAACTACAAAACTGGGATCAGAGTAACCGAGGTCGATGACCCAGGGAGGTCTCTCCGATTCTTAATTCAGTATTCTTCTTGTGGTTGTGAGCTAAAGTTTGAGTGCTAGAGAGTTTGAATGTAAGTAATTGCAAGTACCCAGACCCTAAAGGAATTGTTGCCCTTATATAGTTGAGCTATCATGGATCTCCCAAAACGGTTTCGGGATTTGCGGCTTGAGTGGATGAGATCCGTTTTTGCTTTAGTCGGGGAGTAACGTATCAGTCAATGAAAGTATGGGTGCACTAGTTGACACCGACCCCTATAGGGTTCCTTGTCCCAGGTCGGTACTGCTCTGACTGGGACCGACACACTAGTTGACACCTCCCACGTGCGAGCGGGCTTAGTTAGTTCAGGGGCCGGTGTGCTGAACGTGCATTTTAATACCAAGCCCGCCAAGACTTGGGATTTGATTGTTGGTCGTGGCTCACCGGATGTCGTATTTGCTAAGCTCAATAGATCATTTCATCAATCTCCCGGACACCTCGGGCTTAAGTAGGATGTGTCTCAGAGGTCTATCCGTAAGGATGACGATGGTATGGGCTTGGAAGTATGGGCGTAATTTCTTAGCTACTACCACTAACACGTACGCCAGCTTATCGATGTCGGGGTATCTGGTTTCTACATCCTACAACACTTTATTTACATAGAAGACGGATCATTGAACCCGGTCTACCTCTCTGATTAGTACTGAGTTGACTACCTCGTCACTCACAGAGAGGTACAACTTCAACACATTTCCTTCCTTAGTTCGGGTTAAAACTGGGGCTATACTTAGGTACCTTTTCAGCTCGTCAAACGTGAGTTGGCACTCTTCAGTCCATTCGAAAGTCTCATTCTTTTTAATTGCCTTAGAAATGGGGAGGCAACGACCTGCCGATTTAGACATAAATCAGTTTAATGCAGCTACCTGGCCAGTTAGTCGTTGCACCTCCTTGACTTTCTGGTGTGGTTGCATAGCCTTGATTTTGTTCGGGTTTGCTTTGATGCCACGTTGATTTACTATATAACTGAGGAACTTGTTCGACATAATGCCGAAGACACATTTATTTGGATTTAACTTCATATTATATTTCCTTAAAATTTGAAAAACAACATTTAAATCGTAAATTAAAGATCTAGAAAACTAGGTCTTCACGACCATGTTGTTTATGTAATACTTCACTTTATTGACAATCAAAGGTTCAAAAATTTTGTTCACAAATCGTTGGAAAGTTGCTTCAGCGTTTTTCAAACCAAACGGCATAACTTTATAATAGTATAGCCCAAGTTTGGTTACAAAAGAAGTTTTGTCTTGGTCAGCTATGTTCATCCTAATTTGATTGTAACAGGAGTAGGCATCCATGAAACTCAGCAACTCATGCCATGAGGTCACGTCTAATAGGCGGTCAATTCTATGCAGGGGGAAGCAATCCTTTGGGCAAACTTTGTTCAGGTCGGCGTAGTCGATGCACATGTGCCACTTGCCATTGGCTTTCTTTACGAGCACTTGCTTTGCGATCCAGCTCGAGTAGTGGACCTCCCTGATGAAGTCTACGGTGAGGAGCTTCCCGACCTCTTCATCGACTACCCTTCACCGCTCTAGGGAGAGGTTGCATTTTCTTTGTCTGACTGGCCTAATAGTTGTGTTCGGAGCGGTTTGCTTACTAGTGCACCGATCTGGAGAGTCCTGGTCGGTTCGGTCTCGGACACCGGTATGTGGACCGTCTCTTCTATTGAGGTAGCTCACTTCTCACTATAGTCTGCTGGTCGCTATAGTTCGATGTCTTCTACCAATTTTGCCTTTGATGGCAGCCACATAACACCTCCGAGATTCGAGCTGGTCACCTCGTACTACTCCTACTCTGTAATCCATTGGGAACTTAATCGCAAGATAGTAAGTTGACACTATTGCGCATAGAACATGAGTGATAGGCTGACCTATTATTGTGTTGTAGGGGGATGGAGTCGTGACCACCAAAAATGTGTGCTCAACCGGACAATATTTGGCCACGTGTCCGCCTCCACTGGTATCGTAATGTGACCTATAGGCCTGACATCCTCTCCGCTGAACCCTACTAGTGGGGCATCTGCTGGTTTTAGATCGCTCTGCTGTAGTTGCAACTTGTCAAAGGTTCCTTTGAGGAGGATATTGATTGAATCGCCTGAGTCCACCAAGATCCGCTTTACTTCAAAGTCATTGATGATCATCTTCATGACCAGGGCGTTGTCATGAGGATATTGAATCCCACGGGCATCATCCTCGGTAAAGTAGATTGGTTCTTCGATCTGAGGTCACTTGGGTGGGTTTCTGCTTCATGCTTCAGCTCTTGGATTAGCGTTTTCCCGGCTACTAGTGTGCACCCCGCTACAATAGATCCTCTAGTGATCATATCAATCACCCTGCGGATTGGTCTTTCTTCTGGTAGCGGGCGAGGTGACTGCTCGTTCGGTTTACTGCTCTCTGGGACGTCCTTTTTCCGATCTCCCTATCGGCTCTCCTGTTCTTTTTTTTCACGCAAAATGTACTTCTTCAAGTACCAACGGCGAATTAGATCTTCGATCTCATTGTAGAGGTTTCTACAGTATTTTGTGTTGTGACCATGGTCCCAATGAAAGTGACAATAGACGTTCGGGTTCCTGGTCGTTGGGTCTCCACGGAGCCTCGGTGGCCATCTAACGATAGAGGAGTCTTTGATGGCCATTAGGATCTCTCCTTGCTTCGCGTTCATGGGTGTATAGTTCGTCCTCTCCAATGGTGGGGTCCTGGAATGCCGACCCGATCTATAACTTTGCGAGGGGGACTTACTCCTTGAGCTCGGGGACTTGCTTCTTCGCTTTGGGGACTTGCCTTTTTTCCTTCTCTTGGTGCTCGTTCCTTCTTCCTCTCTCTTCCTCTTTTCTCCTAGTTGGTTGTCGGTTTTCTGGTTTATCTCTTCTTTTGTGCTGGTAAACTGATCGAGCAACTTGAGGAACTCGGTGATGTTCTTTGGCTTGTTGGCCACGGTGTGTCACTTGAACTCTTTGTGGGTGATTCCTTTCTGCACTGCTGCTGTGAGACGTACTGCTGGGTCAAGGTCCGGTATATACATGCATGTCTCGTTGAAGCGTTTGATGTAGCTCCGAATTGACTCTCCATCCCTCTGCACCACGTTCAAAAGTGGGTCGTAAATATATCCGTGAACTGCACCCAGCTTCTGATGGAACCCAATGCGAGATTTTTGTACCAGGTTTGAACTACTCCTCTGAATGTGGTGGAGAAAGCCATGCACATACAAACCTCGTCGGCTCTGGTGAGATGCATCTGGGACTGGAATGCGTCTACGTGATCATTAGGATCAAAGGACCCATCATACTTGTCTAAAGGCGGCACCTTGAAATCTTTTGGCATCGGGGCCGCTAGGAGCTCGGGTGATAGGGGGAAGGCCGGCTCAAAAGAGCAGGTGTTGTTTCTATGGCCACCGAGCTCACCTCCTCTCTTTCTTGACCTTGATCTGCTGGATGGCTAGGCTTCACTAGTGGATCATTCCTTGTTGATGAACGGTGAGTCTTGTGACATCACCGCTGCTGCTTCTTTGGTGGAGCGGCATTTGTATTGCCAGCCTCTATGTTGTCAGGTGCTTCGATCTTACTCCAAATAGTAGGGCGAGGTGATTCAGAGGTTTTCCTCGCCGCTTCCTCTTCGTTGTGCGCTTGGTGTTGGCTATTGCATGGATCCGAGGGATCTCTTCTCGAGCCCGCGCCTCGAGCCTCGAGTTGATGATCTCCATGAGAAACTTGCTGACTGTGCCTCTTTGGCTGGCTGGGTTCGAGCCTATCCCTTGAGCTCTCTCTTCGGGAAGTAGGGGGAGTATGTCGGTGGCCTATTGTACTCCGTGACGGGGTCTGTCTCGAGGGAGGGATCGGTACCTACGAAGTTCTCTCCTCATGGGGGGGGGAGACTTGCAGACATTCTAGTTCTAGATTTTCCCTTCATGATGGTTTGTCGGCTGGCTTGGTTGCAATGGTGAGAACTTCTACTGATATTGTTGGTAAAAATAGTACTGCCGAAACTGCTGGATCTGCTGCATTTGAATCTGCACCGTTCGAACTCTATGGACGAGGTCGTTGAATTGGGAGTGCTTGACCCCAGGGGAATCATGGAAGGCTCCAAGAACATGGCGTTCACCTGGGGGAGCGGAACACTCACCTGTTGGGTAGTGTGTGGCACAGACAGTGATGGGACCCTGGAGGCGGTCAGAGGAATGGTGAACTGGCTGATAGTCACTGAGGATCTTTGGGGAGCGACTATCTGCTACTCTTGCCCCCTAGTAATGTTCATGCTACTCTTTCCGTTGTGGCTGGATGATGCCATTGAGGTTGAAACTAAGTCTGAGACTATAAATAGAATTGGGATGACTTTTCGAGTGGTTCCCACAGACGGTGCCAATTGATGATGCACGATCTGGGAACTCCTAACTTGAGGATTGTTTGGGCGTACTCGCGTGGTGAGCTGGATCAAACTGCAAAATAGGGATCAGAGTGACCGGGGTGGATGACCCGGGGAGGTCGCTCCGATGCTTAAGTTGGTATTCTTGTTGTGGTTGCTAGCTAAAGCTTGAGTGATAGAGAGTTTGAATGAAAGTAATCGCGCGTACCCGGACCCTGGATTGATTAATGCCCTTATATAGTTGAGCTATCATGGATCTCCCAAAACGGTTCTGGGATCTGCGACCTGAGTGGATGAGATCCGTTTTCGCTTTAGTCAAGGAGTAACGTATCAGTCAATGAAGTTTATCGTCACTGCCCGATCCGGGCGGGGAGAGGATAATGCCTGTCGATCCCGTGATATTTGGAGTCTACTAGAAAGCTTCTAGAATTGATTACGTGTCACTTTGGTTCTTGGGCCCCGAACTAGATTATGCGCCGAGGTGACTCTATGCTGAGTTGACCTTATGCCGAGGTGGTAGAACATCCGAACTCTGTAAACTGCTGAATAGGCTCCCCTTGCTGAGTAATCATTCTATGAACAGATTGCATCGACGTGACCTTTACTTATTAGGTAATGCCAAATTACTCTTCATGAGTAAATTTCATCCTTAATATTATGATAGTATTATCCTTAAATTCTTCTCATCTCTCCTCTAATAGATTTTGCATTTTATCCTTTCTCTCTTATTTTCATATGATTTAATGTACAAATCTCCAAACGAACAACAAAAGACTATGAGGGCCCCCTTACGCCTTGCACTTGGAGGGATAAACCATGTTAAGAAACCTACCAAGGGAAAATGTATGTATAAGGAACAGTAAAAAACAAATGTAGGTGAAGATTATTAGAGTGGAAAGAGGATAAATTAAGATAAAAAAAAAATGAAATTTATTATTAGAGAAAATTTTCAATCAATAACTTATATTTTGGTTCGAATAACAATTTGGTGCTTAAACTTTAAAATATGAAAATTCAATAAACGAATTTTTGGAATGCAACACTGTATTTGTTGTTAACGGACCATCAATCAGTGTGACATCAAATGTGAATTAAATAATTAGAAAATGCCAAAAGTACCCTTATTGATAAATTTTGGATCATTTTATCCTTTGTCTTTAAACAAATAAAAGAGGGGAAAAAGGCTTTTTCATCTTTAACTTCCTATTGCCTTAGCAACTTACACCATAAACCATAAGTCTCAGGCATTGATCTCAACCACGCTAACATTAATGGGTATCTCCCTCCCGAGCTTTGCCTCTTAACGGATTTGGCTCTTTTCCACCTCAACTCCAACCATTTCTGCGGCATCGTCCCAGATACCTTCGGTGTCTCAAGTTGCTATACGAGCTCGATCTCAGCAACAACCGCTTCGTCGGTCGGTTCCCTAACGTTGTCCTGTCACTCTCTTCGCTCAAATACTTGGATCTTCACTTCAATGGCTTCGAGGGATTCATCCCTTTCGGTCTCTTTGATAAGGACCTCGATGCCATCTTCCTTAATGACAGCCACTTCAGATTTGGCATTTCGAACAACCCCGGAAACTCCCCTGTCTCCATTATTGTGTTGGCCAACAACAATCTCGGCAGTTGCATCCCAACAGCATTGGCAAGGTAGTTCACACCCTGAACGACATCATTCTCATGAATGACAAAATAACCTTGTAAATTACATAGAAAATGGATAGAAACAAAATAGCAAGAAAAACAAAACCTTGTTCGTCTTCTCCGGCGCCGGGAACAAGTGTTCATCTTCTCGGACAATGATAGGATTAAAATAACTTCTAATGGTGGAAAATGCACTCTGTTCCAATGATATTTTTCCAATAAAATGGTGAATATCTTCATATGATGGTCATTGGTGTTTTCCCGTCGATTTCAGTTTTTTTCGGGCGGCATATTCCGCTTATCAGCACCAGCAAGGAGAATTTATCTCTTCGGAATGTTAGAGTAGTGAATAGTGGTTCCCACTTGTAGAGAAAGATGGTTATTTTGAAAATGAATCAAACTGGGCTATTGAAAATGCGATGGGCAATGCGTTGGTTATACTACAACTACCACCACCACTATTCACTACTCCTTTAATTTTCTTACTGATAAGTAAGATTGTTGTCAAAGATTGAACATTCAGATTGGGTTGAACCAGCTGTATTTGACCCTTTACTGATTCGATCTAGATCTAAAATAGCTACCCAATTCCAAGACAGTTCAACTTCAACCTGCTCTTTTGTTCTCAAGCTTATTTCAAAGCCATGCCATCAAAGGATTAAGTCAAACCTATGCAAATATGATTTTCCATTAAAATGTTTTAAGATAAGAAAGAATTAACACAAAATATAAATACTGCATAAATCTAACACCGAAAGGATCACAAGTCATATTATACTACTCAAGATTAGCTACTAAGAGATACTTGAAAGCAATAAACCACCACCATCACCATCATCATCATTATCTATTTGGCCATTCCATTTGTTTAGTATTTTATTCATCAAAAACGTTGATTTTATTTGTTTTAGCAAGCAAAATCATACACATTGGAACAGGTGTTGGAAAAATTAGAGTATAAATCCCGTAAGATGAGGAAACTAAAAAAGGATAAATGACGAAACTAACAATAGAATTATAAAAAGTAGCTGAATCTATCAAAACTTATACAAAATAGCTCTAATAAGTGATGCATTGAAAGATTCCATTAAAGAGGGGGTTATACTTGGCTCCTACCACATCGGACGACATGCAATAAACCTTAAAACCTTGGTCCTAAATCTTAAACCTTTAAAATCTAAATCCTAATCCTAAATCTTAAATGCTAAACCCTTAAACCTTAATTCTAAATCCTAAATCTAAACTTTAGATTTTTAATCTATAAATCCTAAGTCTTAAATCCTAAAACCCTAAAGGGGTAGGATGCATGCCCACCATAGTTGTAGGAGCCAAGTATTTTCTTAAACAGTGGGCGTGATGTGCTCAAAAGTCAAAACCCCTGTAATTAAGATACAGCTTGGTTGAGCTGGGTGCAATGACGATGAACAAGAAAACAGACAAACAAAAGAGCAAAATAATAATGGGGTTCCCATCCTTTCGATATGGGAAAGGTGGCAAGTAAAAAGGAGCCAAAATGTTTTACTTTTACAACTCTTATGGCCATAAAGGCCATAATACATTGCGCATCTCGGCTACCGAGGTCTTGGGAGGGGTGAATTGACATGAACGCAACCTCTGCAGTTGACATGGACAAGGTAGCCATTTTCAAGCTCCAAATCCTCATCATCAGCCTAACATTTGCTTTCCACCCAGTAATGCCTCCTAAATTATACCTTTTTTCCTTTCTCATTTATTAATTTGATCTATCTCTTTATTTCTTTAATCACCAGCTAATTACTTTTCTTAATTAGTATAACTAATCATCTCTTCTCTTTGTCTCTCACACATACACACTGTATTCCCAACATATGGGATTTGTGTGAAGATCCAAAGTCCATTGTCTAGCTGCAGTTCCTTTGGCAATAAACTTTGGACTTAATCTTCAATTGTGTGATCAATAAAATAGTTTAAAGCTCTACAACTAGTGAAGTACAAATACATAAGCTAATTGGATCCAAACCAGCTTGCAATGCCAGTCCACCAACGGCATGCATTAATTGGGCAGAATGTTTAACCAGTCATGTGTTAATCTTGAGAAAAATTTTCTCAATCCACCCGTTTTCCGTTTTGCATGATTTTTCACTCATAAATAAATAACTAAAAGAAGTTTTTCATGGGTTTTAGTACTCTTTTTTAATATATCCTTGTTAATCTATCCTTGGTTTGGTTTTTTAAATTATAATAGGAGAGACTTTAGAATATTTCACGTAGATTCCTTCATAGAGGATTGGAGGGAAACATACGCAAAGAGCTTATAAACAATATCTTTATTGTGTTCAATTAATACCCTAAGATTAAACACTTGCAAAAATATTTATTTACAAAAAAAAAAAAATTGTGAGGTTATACCCAAAAAATAATAAATAATACCCCTCAGTGGATTGGAATGAAAGATTTCTTTCAAATATTTTATTGATCCTACCACGAAGGATTTGAGTCCACAAGTCCCACAAGAATGGGGAAATAGGTGGGGAAATAGGTACCCTTATGAGAGAGAGAGAGAGAGGGAGAGAGAGAAGGTTTTTAGGAAAAGGTAAGGTGGAGTTGGAGGAGAGATAAAGATAGTGGTCCTACAAAGAGATATGGTCAGTGAGGCGGGGGCTGAAGCCACGGGCGGTCAAAGCGGAGGAAGGATGAGAGATTGATGAGAATGAGATGATTTATTATTTTCCTATTTTTGATTAGGAGAAGTATGTCGTCTGGAGGGGGCGCAGCGCACCGCAATTCGTGCGCACTTCCTCTTCCTCCACCCTCCCCTCTTTATTTTTATTATTATTATTTATTTTTATCAATTCAACCCCCTTTTTTTTATTATTTTATTATCAAATTTATCAATCAAACAAACCTCTACGACTCTATCTTCACTCTGTAGTCTGTTCTGTAATCCTTCACTCCTTTCCTCCCACCCCCCCTTTCTTTTCTTTCTTTATGCTTAACGAAGCACCGCTCCCTCTGCCATGTCACGTGGCGCACGTGACATCCCAACCCCTAAACTGTACCACCTGCTTGCCTTTGCCCTTATCACAGCTTAATTTAGTTTGTTAAGGCCCCAAAATTACCATTGTGCCCCCCCAAGGGGGTCCTTTCAACTGACACCCCCTGTACTATTTTACATTTGTTTAAGCACTAACCCAAATCCAAATCCTCACATGAAATGAAATGTCCTAAGCTAAGAGGCTAAATCCAAATCCTCACATTTGTTTAAGCACCCCCTGTACTATTTTACATTCCATGCCACTTTGGTTTGCCTTGATTGCCCTCCATGAAATGAAATGCCCTAAGCTAAGAGGCTAAAAGACCAACCTATAATCTATGCCCTAAGCCAATTTTGAATGTAGACGAAGTTGGGTTCTCATCTATCTATAATTCTATACTTCATTACCTGCATTTAAATATGGGCATACACCTTCAAGAGTCAAGACCCATCTGCTTTTTCTAGGGGTTCAGACTTCAGCTGACCCACCAGACCTAAACAATTCTCCATTAAAAAGAACATGGGTAGACTTTGTTTAGACATTTTTAGTCCAGATTATTGATCAAGAGTGACCCAAGCCCAATCTAATTCTAACCAAGTATATTTTTACAACCTCTAACTAACCGAAGCAATAAATATGGTTTGAACAATTGAATTAGACTTTCTTGCACAAACTAATGAACCAGCTACGTTGCAGAGGAATAAATTCTAATCCAGTACCATGTCTCCAGTACACTGGGGGCAATATACAACTCAATCACAGGCCACAGAGCTTTGGTTCTTGAACCCGACCTGGTCCAGTTGGTATGATGGGTTGTGGAATTTGGATGCTAGGGCTTGATACACTTCTCATGATCTCATCCTGTAAGCCCAAGGGCAAGAAGGTAATTCGGTCATTGGAACTAGTCTCCTTTTCTTTGCCTCCTCACTGTCACTGAGCTTTGCTAGAAAGAACGTATAAAAGCTGTCTCAGAGATTATTTTTTAATGGTTAATATATAGCCAACTACAACAACTATCATCAGCTCTCCACCCGCACCATGCACGGTTCATAATCTCTCTCTCATATTTTTTTACCTTTCTGAGTTTACCAAACCTGATTACTTGGGAGTTGGAGAAGCAAAAGGGGAAGTGCTAGAGAGAGAGAGAGAAGAGAGAGAGAGAGAGAGAGAGAAATGAAGAAAGGATCTTCTCTGCAGTTGGTAAGGACATTAGAGTTGCTGAAGAAGATAAAAGGGCTTGGTTAGAGGAATTCACATACGCTATAACTATTCGAAGATTAAGAGAGATAGAAAGAGAAAAAGAGGAGTTGTTGTGAAGTGAACGAGGAAAAAAAGTAGTGAGGGAAGAGATGGTGGGCTCAGGAGCATCAGACAGGAGCAAAGAAGCGGTTGGGATGATGGCCCTGCACGAGGCCCTCAGGAGTGTCTGTCTCTGTTCAGACTGGACTTACGCCGTCTTCTGGACCATTCGACCACGCCCGTATGTTAGACACACTCTGCTGCTCTTCTGTGGAATTTAACTAATCTCTCAGTACTTTTTCTGCTCTTTTTTTTTCCGTAAATGAGTTTCTATCCTGATTGCAGGAGAAGTAGAGGTGGTAATGGATGCAAGGTTGGCGAGGACAACGGTAGCTTGTGAGTATGGTTTCTGTTTACTCTTGTACTTGCAGAAACAGAGGGTAGAAAACAGGGGACTAAAGGACAGAGATGGATAATTTAGATAAAGATGGGCCCTGAAGATTACACGATCTGGGTTTTACTTCCACTTCTCTTTTTCTGAGCTGGGTTTTCATTTTTGTAGGATGTTAATGTGGGAAGATGGGTTTTGCCGAGGAAGAGTTGCCGAGTGTCTGGAAGATATAGATGGGGAGGATCCAGTCAGAAAGGCCTTCAGCAAAATGTCCATTCAGTTGTATAATTATGGAGAAGGGTGGGTACTGGGTAGGTGTTTCTTTTATTTATTTATTTTTTCTTTCTTCAGTTCAGTTTCTTTTGTTTCTCCATTTCGGTGTGGAAAAAATATAGTTATCTAATTATCTCATAAATGTGGTTATGCCTGGTTCATCGATTTGAACAGGTTGATGGGTAAGGTTGCTTCTGATAAGTGTCACAAATGGGTTTTCAAAGAACCTTCTGAATGTGAGCCAAACATCTCCAACTACTGGCAAAGCTCTTTTGATGCTGTATGTAGCCTCCTACCTTCTCTTTCCCCAACCCCCACTTCACTGCAAGGTTAAAAATTTTTAGAATGTCAAGGCGTAGAAGCTTGCACACTCCTCTGCCTCAGATGGGCTTCACTCTTTCCTAAATGTAACCATCGTAATGATTGTTTAATGTCCTCTACTTGATGTAATTGCAGCTTCCTCCTGAATGGACTGATCAGTTTAACTCAGGAATTCAGGTGTGGACAAAATCATGTATGCCAATGTCGTTTTGTGTAATTTGCAATTTATTTCCTTTTAATAGCTTAGATTTGTCTTTTGTAATCTGTCTTGGATAGACCATTGCTGTGATTCAAGCTGGCCATGGCCTTCTACAATTGGGATCCTGCAAGATTGTGAGTTACTATTTTCTTTTCCTTTTACCTTTACCTTTACCTTTTTTTCTTTCTGCTTTTTAGCTCAGTTATGATTAAAGCTTAATCTGTGCTTTTTTCTTTCTTTTTTATTTTTCGCAATGATCATTTAGATTTTGTGAACCATTTACGCCTTCATTGTTTGAATAACACGGGGGTTAATAACATCTATCCTCCTCAGATACCTGAAGACTTGCATTTTGTGCTGAGAATGAGACATACCTTTGAATCTCTTGGCTACCAATCTGGCTTCTACCTCTCCCAGCTCTTCTCTTCAACAAGGAACACTTCTTCCTCAACCTCTACTCCTTCAAAGCAAGTGGCAGGGCCAAGCCGGCCCCCTGCTCCCATTTTCAATTGGAGCCAAAGGCCACTCCCTACTGCAACTTCTGTCATGGGTTCCCCAAATTTCCATAATGTTTCTCGCCTTGGGCTGCCACAGACCAAAGATGAAACACATCTCTTTCTCCTACCCCATTCATCAGAGACCCAAGTCAACAACATGATTGCAGATCATGACTCAGACTTAAAATGGCCAAATGGGCTCTCCTTCTTCAATGCTCTTAGTGGTCGGGCTGATGATGCTAAGCTTCTGTTCGGGCCCGAGGGCTTGGGGAACAAGCCAAACCAACAACACCATCCCCTTGTTCTTGCAGGGAAGAATTCTATGTCTGCAATGAACCTCTGTGTTAGAACCGATGAATCTAATAAGGTCATGTCTGAAGCTTCTAACTCACAGAACCAGCACGGAAATGGAAGTGAGAATCCTGGTTATGCAAACCCTACTGATTACTTGAGCTTGGAGAGCCATTCAAACAATGTCCGGAAGATGGAAAACAAGTTCAAGAGGAGTTTTACATTACCCGCAAGAATGGCTTCATCATCATCTTCCTCTTCTCTAGATCATCATCCACACCATCCTATGGACTATAGAGGTTCTGAAGCTGGCATCTATTCTGATATCATGGAAACCTTTTTGGAATAATTGGATAATGATATAAGGGTGAGATGATGTACCACTCTATGTGCAGGCAAATTTGGTCCTTTTTTCCTACTTGAATGTCTCAATTCCCATTTACTATTTTCTGTCATTGCATGGGACTTTACCTTCATCTGTTATGCATCTATAAATAAGCTTTATCCTTTAAACTTGTAATGATCATCACTCCCGCCAGTTTTTATTTCAAGATTTAAGACACTAATCCTAGTTTGCTTGACTCGTTTCTCATGGAAGTTCAATAAAATCTTTGGACCAATCATCTGCTCTTGTTTTCCGTTTGATTTAAAGAAATGTAGAGAGATCCTTTCAGAGAAACTATATATAAACGATTACAATAACCACAACGCGTACAATCAATAACAAGAATTAAGAAAGCAAAGAAGGGAAACACAAGCATTCAAGTGTTTTGGACCATGCAGCACGCATATTGGGAGTTGTAGGGAAAATCACGCTTAAAAATCTCAGTACTGCATGGTGTAAGAGATATAAAATGTTGAATACCGTATTATTCCCATTTGGAGAGAGACACCACACTGGAGAGAGAGAGAGAGAGAGAGAGAGATCCCAACTCCATGCTTTAAGAACCTGAAATGATTAATTCTATTTCTACCCGAGACATCCATTTTTCTCCTTCATCCAAAGTCAATTCGTCATTTTGTTCCACAGGAAATTCAGTAATGAGGTTGCCTGGTCATTAAGAGAATAAAATATTATAAACAGTCTGATCAAAATTTACTTATGATGCCGACTATTTTCAACAACTTTGTCAATGTAAAAATTAATTTACGACGGAGAATGGGACAAATTCTTGAATATCTACCCCACATTTGTAATTGAGTAATTCTTGGTTTAGACCATTATTTGGACACCATGCAGTCCATGAATTAAACAGTGTGGCCTTAAAAATAAGCAATTAAGAGCTAACTTCGAATGGGCTTTGGAGCCTGCCTCGAGAGCTTTCCATGAATAAACAGTACTTAGACCAGGATTCCCTGTTCTGCTTTGACGAAGCGCCTTCTATTCTTTTATTACCCCCCCGCTTATTTCCATATTTAAGCGTTAATAGCAACCTTCTATGTAAGGCCCTAGAATAGTAATAAAGCACCCTAGAGAAGATCAAAGGTTATAAGAGATGGATAATTGACACCACCAGTGGAGTGGTTAAAACTTATAAGTGTTGATGAATTGAAATTTGAGAAGATCAAGGAAGCTGGGTTTGGATATATAACAATATAAGCGTGGTTTTTCATGCTGCAAAACTCGATCGGACGCGCGAGAGTCCCCGGTTTTCTAAGGCGGGTGATAGTTTTCCTCGTGGAATAAATAAGATTTGTTGAACCTCGTTAAGGACTTACTACAGCTCAAGAAGGAGAGACCCTGATGACCCAGCGGCATCTTATATCTTTCTCCATTGCGGAATATTAAAGAAAAAGCTGAATTAATTAAGCTAGTGATATTGCAACGCTGTAAACAAACCTTAACAGCTCGATCAATTGGTGGTGGCGTTGTGGTAACCATTAATTAAAGCTGCCTAGAAGCAGTTCTTAACTGTTAAAGAATTAAGGGAAAAGAAACTCAATCGGTTGCAAAGGTAAAACAATTGACTTTGTAATGTTTTTTTTTTTTTTACAAGTGAACATGTAGCAGATCAGAGAATTATGGAATGAAGAAGAAATTATTACAAACCCAGTAATCAAGCGATTTCACGCAGATAATGAGAATCCCCAGAACCATAAATAGCCGTTACTCGATATCTATATATATCTATTTACAGATTCTCTTTCAAGGTCGGCTGGAGAGAGTGGCATTCTCTGCAAGCTAACAAAAATGATCGGAGAAACTGCCAGCCAGACGATGAGCGTGCAGATTTCTTCTTACCCTTGACTTTTTTCTTGGATTTCAGGTCTTCTTGCACCAAAATTTCAGTCTTCTTTCTGCAGGAAACCTCCTTGGATGGTGTCAAAATTGGTGCTGGCGCTATAAACTGCCATCTTTGATGAGGCGGCATGGGTCCATTCGCCTGGTTTCTCATTCCAGTAATTGGTGGTCGAGCTGCAACTCTCTTGTCCGAAATGGATGGTCTCCTCTCTGAGTTTTCGCTGTAGCTCGTTCGAGCACTACTGCAGCAGCTGCTTCTACTATTGCTGCTGTTGCTACGAGACGACATGAATGAGTCCCTGCTACTAACGCTGCTGCTGGTGCAACGGCTCAGTCGAGAACACCCACTCCCGGCAACTTTTACCGGTTGAAATGGAAACGCATGTGGTAGAAGCCGACCATTGTAGAACAAAACGTCAGCTGGGTAGTTCTTGTCCGGATCATTAGCCGGAGAGTCTGGTGTGATGCAACCGAACTCGAAATCAGATTCATCATGATCGTCGGTAGTATCAGTAGTCGGGTACTCAGGAATGACATGGCCAAACTCGAACTCCGAGTACCGGTCTTCGTCTTGCTCTTGATCTTGTGTGCCTATGCCGAAGGATGAGAAGGTATCACAGAAATCTGTCTCGGCGGTAACGCCCATAGTATGATCGTGCCAGAGTCCTTCCATGGAATTCTGTGCCAATTAACTTGCTTGCAGATAGAGAAAACTGGGTCCCTGATATCTATATATACAAGCTTAGGGAGCTTAAACGCTCAAGGGTTAAACATGGGATGATCTGGACTGTTTTGGGACCATTCAGAAATCTAGGTGGTATGAATCATGTCTTCCAAACTTTGCCAATTCCAACGACATCATTCAATAAATAGTGCTCTGGTAAATATTCTAACTATTGTCGTACTATGCAATGAACCCAAGGTGTCTCTCATTTTCAATCAACCCAACTCCCGGCCGATCAGCTTAGACATCCATGCATGCAGCCTGACCCACCAATTGAAGGGTCTGGATCATGATTCAATGGGGTCACAACCAAAACACTCCCGATCAGCTCAGACATCCATGCAGAGTGACCCACCAGCACCAATTGAAGGGTCTGGATGATCATGATTCAGTGGGTCATCACCCAAACACTCAAACCCTCCTTTAATTAATTTCCTTTTGGTTGGGGTATAAGAAATCATTGAATCCCCAAACATCTTTCATGGCTTTCCTTTAGACCCTTCTTTTTTTTATTTTTCCAATAAAGAAATCTTATAAAAATATTTTGTTCCATGTACGTGTTATTTAAATGAGAATTGCACCAAAGTATAACTACAGTCTTAATATATGGTTTTCTTTTGGTTTCTCACAAGGGCTTGCAATGATGGAATCAACCTAGCTTTCTGTGTTTTCTGAGACAGAAGCCTTTTACAAGGAATTAATCTAATTACAATCAATTGATCACCTTTAATAGTTCCCAATATTTATGGCGACAGTAGACATACTTGGGGATTTATAAAATTTTCTTGTCACCCATCAAGGCCTTCAGTAGGACCTTGAATCCATGATCACATTATGCTCTTGGGACCGGAAGCCATACCATGCATCTTCAGTCTCCTTCAAGCTTGGTAAAACCCATCTCATGTGAGTCATATATATATATATTAATTTGTATCACATAGTGTAGCATAACTTGTCAACATGACCGGCTGTAATGAAGTGTCAAGATTGTATAGCATAATGACTGTCTACATTCTGTTAATTTGTCTGATCACCAATTAAGGAGGTTATACTTAGATATCCTGTCAGGCTGGAAGCTAGCTCCTTTCATGTCAGTACTGCTGTTAAATTCTGAATGTAGTTGAAATTGTTGAACTCAAGCAAACCGGAGTTGTACTATTCTGAACCATTAAAATTACAAGGCACCATCTTCCTGTCTGCAAAACTTTACCATATGTAAAGACAATAATGTTGTGCAGCTAGCTTGCGTCGACGCAGAACAACAAACGCATCATTAATTGGAAAATTACACATACAAGAGAAGTCACCAGTGCAGTGAGTCATGTAAGAATTGAATTAATTAGCTTAATCCAGCTGCTGGACAAATGGCTAAAGCTTCCATGTAGTCCGAGTAGAGTAGTGTTTGCTATTTATACCATGCACGAACAATCTTGGTTGCTAGCTAGGAAGGTGCAGCCATTGTCTGGGTCCGACTCTGCTGGGGAATGGGATGGAGAGATTAACGCATGCAAATCAGCGGCAGCTTCCACTCATTTGGAAGACACCATGTAATAAAGCCAAGCCGATGAAACAAGCAATTGCAGCCCGCCTCCCAATTCCAAGATGCATGGTTGCACGTAACTATCGGATTGTATTTGCATTGCATCCTCGGATTGATTGTTGGGGACTTGGGGAAGCTGCACTTACATCGTCCTGCTCTTCTCTCTCAAGATACGCGGTTAACCACCTTTACATATATATATATATATATATATATATATATATATATATATATATATATAGTCTTTTCAACCCGTTGGAATCGTTTGAACAGTCACTCGATCAAGATTTTGGGTTTGGTTTAATTAGATGGTAAAAAAATCATTGATTTGGTTAAGAACCGTTCGATTCAAGGATCAAAATTTTGTCATGTATCAATCGATATGTATCGTATCAGAGATTTCCCGATGTGCCCTTCTAGGAGGTGTTTCGGGTCGACAACTGGTTCAGGGGTAGACCAGCCTTAAACTGGCCCCTTTGAACCAGTTTCAAAAAATAAAAAGAAAACATAAAAACAGTACCAATATAGACCAATATGCTCTACCAGCATATCACCATGTATTGATATTTTGAACATTGGTTCGACACATTCAGTTCAACCATTGCACACTCAATGTATACAAACTTTCGGAGGCCATAACTTTGCACTCCGATATCCGATTGGGGTATTTTTTTTTTTATTTTGGGTAACTTTTTGAGATCTATGTGTCCCAATGGGCCATAGGTGCCTTGCCTCGTTATTTTTTGAAAAAAAAAACCTTTTTTGACCTCAAATTGCATTTTTAATATTCTTTATAAATAAAAAAATTAAAAACTAATTTAAAAAATATAAATTAAATATAAAAATACATGTAACATATCTAAAATATATTTATACATTATTTTTTGATAAAATATATATTTATACACATATATACATATGTATATAAATATATATACCTAATACATGTATATGGTGATGTGGCAGAGTCTAAAACGTTCAACCCGGCTTGTTGAATAGGCAACCAGAAACCTGGAGGCAAAGATTTAAAATTTAAGATAATGTGTGTGTCAAAGAGATAAGTTTTTTTATTGCATTTATAAATTATAAATAATAAAATTTAAGATATGTAATGCATTGATTTTAAATTTGATCGTACGTACAGAAAGCTTTAATTTAATCTATTAATAAAATAATTATTTTAATATGTTTTTATTTATTTTTACTATAATGTAATTGATAAGGGCAGATTTAGTCCTCCACTAACATCATGACACATGGCATATCAGAACAGTTGGACTACATCCTAGCATCACCTAGGCGACAACTTGCCTTAGCCAAAATGGGGTCCCAGCTGATGACCTGCCTCTGCCGCCAACCTGGTGACCTACTTCTACTGCTGACCTGACGACCTACTTCTACCGCCAGCCTATAGACCTGCCTTTGCTGCCGACCTGGCGATCTACGTCTATCACTGACCTGGTGACCTACCTCTGTCATCGACTTGGCGACCTGGCGACTTGCCTTTGTCGCCGACCTAGCAACCTGGCGATCTGCCTTTGTCGCCAACTTGATGACCTACCTTTCTAGAAGCTTGCTAGTTGTCTCCGAACCTTTCAGGATCACACCACGTAATCGTAGGCCTTATCGTCATCCTGCCCGAATCGGAGGGAAACGGTAAGCCTTATTAACTGGCACGTTATCCTCCTTCCAAAGCGAAACAAACCTCTACGTCATGGGTCAAGGATTTCGAGAGTGTTTCACAAGACCCGTGGCAGCCCAACTATATAAGGCATTAGCCCTTAAGACCTAGGTAGATGCGCAATTTTTAGTTCCCGCAGCTCTCCAACTCTCTCACATTTAGCTATCTTAAAATCTCTAATTCGCTAATTTAAGCATCGGAGTGCCCACCTTAGGTAAAGCAACCCAGGCACTCTGACACTATTTCCTTGCAGGCCACATTAGAGCCACCTCTCCAGCTTGTCACGATTCAGCTAGGCATCAGAGCCACCTCTCTAGCTCGTCACCATTCAACTAGGTATAAGAGACACCTCTCCAGCTCATCACCATTCAGCTAGGCATCAGAGCCACCTCTCCAGCTCGCCACCATTCAGCTAGGCATCAGAGCCACCTCTCTAGCTCGTCACCATTTAGCTAGGCATCAGAGCCACCTATCCAGCTCGTCACCACTCAATTAGGCATCAGAGCCACCTCTCCAGCACATCACCATTCAGCTAGGCATCAGAACCACCTCTCGAGCTCATCACCACCCAGTTAGGCATCAAAGCCACCTCTCCAGCTTGTCACCATTCATCTATGCATCAAAACCACCTCTCCAGTTTGTCACCATTTATCTAGGCATCAAAGCCACATCTCCAACTCGTCACCACTTAATTAGGCATCAAAGCCACATCTCCAGCTCATCACCGCTCAGTTAGGCATCAGAGCCACCTCTCCAGCTCGTCACCATTTAGCTAGGCATCAGAGCCACCTCTCTAGCTTGTCACCATTTAGCTAGGCGTCCAAGCCACCTTCCAGGTAGGAACCATTCAGCTAGGTGTCCAAGCCACCTTCCAGGTAAGGATTATTCAGTCAGGCATCTGAGTCATTAGCCAACTGAGAGCTGCCAAAATGCGCATCATCAATTGGTGTCGTCTATTGGAAACGCTACAAAAGGCTATGTCCTCACTCGATTCTCTAATCCTCAAGTAATAACATCTTCAAGCAACAACAATAGCGCCTGATCGAAAGAACCTAGGGGGGCAGGAACAAAATGATTATCCCAAACGAGTTCTCGCAGTCTTGCTTGGACAAAATCTCCCTAACTATGAGGCCACCCCCATATGTCGAGCTCTATGTGCTCTCTGCGAGAGTTGGCGGCCAATAGAATGTGAGGCCACCCCCTAAGTCAAGCCCTCCATGATTTATGTGGGAGTTGATGGCCAGTTGGTTGTGGAGTCGCCCTTGCAGGCTGGTCTTGCCAAGGTGCTTGTAGGTTGAGGTGGTAAGAGCAAAACTAGACCGTCAAAATTCCGACGACCTGACGACCTGGAGACCTGCCTCCAAACTGGCGACCTAGAGACCTGCCTCCGAACTGGTGACCTGCTTCCGCTGACCTGGCAACCTACTTCCACCGACCTAGCAATTTGCCTATGCCTCCGAGATGGTGACCTACCTCCGCCGACCTGGCGACACACATAATCAGCCCGGATGAGCCTTGTCAACAGTGTTCACGAGGTCGCCCCTACAGGTCGAGCCCTCCGTGGTTCTTGTAGGAGTCGGCAGCCAACGAACTGTAGTCACCCTTGTGGGTTGAGCCTTTCAAAGTTTCCATGCGAGCTGGCAACCTGCAGTTAGTAAAGTTGCCCCCGTAGGTTGAGCTCCTTGTGGATTGTCATAGGAGTAGACAACTAGCACCTTAGAGGACTGACACAGTGTAGCCGTGATACTGACCCGCTACTTAAAATTCTAACATCGATGCACATATGACAAGGGGAAGTCAAACCGCTTTCAACATCAAGGACCCCTAAGCCGACCTCGAAATATGTTGGTAATAGACCAAAGGACCTCCGATGAAGCACGAATCTACTCCATTCGTTGAGCTGATCTCAGCTCAGGAGTGGGGGGCAATTGATGAGGGTAGATTTGGCCCTCCACTGACATCATGACACATGTCATATCAGAATAGATGGACTACATCCCACCATCACCTAGGCGACAACTTGCCTTAGCCAAAATGGGGTCCCAACTGGCGACCTGCCTCTGCCGCCAACCTAGTGACCTACTTATGTCTCTGACCTAGAGACCTACCTTGGCCGTCGACCTGGCATCTACTTCTATCGCCGACCTGATGACCTACCTCTTCCACCGACGTGGCGACCTAGCAACCTGCCTCTGTCACCGACCCGGTGACCTACTTCTACTGCCTACCTGGCAACCTACATTTATTGCTGACCTGGCGGCCTACTTCTTCTGTCAACCTAGAGACCTACCTCTGTCGGTGACCTAGTGATCTACTTTTATCGCCGACTTGGCGACCTGCCTCTATCGCCGACCTGGCGATCTTCTATCGCCAACCTGGCGACCTACCTCTGCCGCCGACCTGGCAATCTACCTCTATCGCCAACTTGGCGACTTGGCAATCTGCCTCTGTCACCAACCTGACGACCTACGTTTCTAGAAGTTTTCTAGTTGTCTTTGAACCTTTCGGGATCATGTCGTGTAACAGTAGGCCTTATCCTCATCCCGACCAAATCAGAGGAAAATGGTAAGCCTCATTAACTGGCATGTTATCCTCCTTCCAAAGCGGAATGGACCTCTACATCGTGGGCTGAGGATTCTGGGAGCATTTTGCGAGACCCACGGTAGCCCACCTAGGGTAAAGCAACCCAGGCACTCTGACACTACTTCCTTGCAAGTCACATTAGAGCCACCTCTCCAGCTCATCACCATTCAGCTAGGCATTAGAGCCACCTCTCCAACTCGTCACCATTCAGTTAGGCATCAGAGCCACCTCTCCAACTCATCACTACTTAGTTAGGCATCAAAGCCACCTCTCCAGCTCGTCACCATTCAGTTAGGTATCAGAGCCACTTCTCCAGCTCGTCACCACTCAGTTAAGCATCAAAGCCACCTCTCCAGCTCGTCACCATTCAGCTAGGCATTAGAGCCACATCTCCATCTCGTCACCACCCAATTAGGCATCAAAGTCACCTCTCCAGCTCGTCACCATTCAGCTATGCATCAGAGTCACCTCTCCAGATTATCACCATTTAGATAGGCATGAGAGCCACCTATCAAATTTGTCACCATTTAGCTAAGCGTCCAAGCCACCTTCCAGGTAGGGATTATTCAGCCAACATCTGAATTGCTAGCCAACCGGGAGTTTCCAAAATGAACATCATCAGTAATGATTGGGAAGATTCAATACAAAAAAAAATTATGAAGATGATACCGCCAATTGATTTAAATTTATTAATAAAATATATGTTATTTGAATTAGTTAACTTTTTTATTGTGAAATGAGTGCATAAAAGTTATAGAGGTGTATATACTCTATACTGAGTTTTTGTTATTAACCCCTCAAATTCGAACGTCATGGAATATTCGATAAAATAATCAAATTTCAGTTCAGTTTATACATTTCAATATCCGTCGGATATTTAATTGAATTTGAACCTCAGAATTAAATCCGAATTTGAATCTTGATTATTGAAACAATAGCCCCTGCAGTATGGATTTGCAAACTTGCGGGAATAACAGCACATTGGGATTGTTTGCTTTTCGATAGATGGAGGGGCGGGGAGTTTCAATGGGATTGTGGTTCACGTATGTTTCCTTTTCCCTTGGTATTTACCAGATCAAGTGATACCAATCTTCCAGCCTTGCAAATGAATAATTTTTATTTTTCCACTGAAGATAAAGTTGATAAAATGTAATGAAACAAATTTGCCCTTTTTAATAACGACATTTTATGGACAAAGGGTCATTGTTTTAGGGGTGAAATGGATTGGATCATGATCCCATCTTATTTGGTTGAATTTGGATCAGTTCTGGTCGGATTTTCGGATTGGATTCAGAATGTTCCCTATCTGATTCGATGTGTTCTATATTTATAAATATAAAACATATATAATACATATATATATATATATATATATATATATATATATATATATATATATATATATATATATGTGTGTGTGTGTGTGTGTGTGTTATTTATTTATTTATAAATATATTATTTATATTATATTTTTATAAATTTGTTATATTATTTATTTATTTGATTATAAAAACATGTATATATATGATGAAAATAATTAAAAATACTTGTATTTTTTGTTTTTTCTTTATTTAAATTAGTATATTTTATTTTTTATTTTAATAATTTATTAATTTTTAAAGAAAACAAGTCGGATCAAATCTGATCCGAAGATCCGATATGATTCGAATTTAGATCGACTCCTATCAAATCTGATCAGATCGGATGTGACATGAACAATGTCGGGTCGGGTTCGGATATACCCTTATTTGAATCCGATCTTATCCATTTACATCCCTACATTGTTTAACCTAATTAGGAAACACTTTTTGTCAAATTAAAGAAGACCAGAAAATACTAACCTTTTTTCATTTTTTTCGTAAGAGGAAACACTTACCGTAAATATATATATATATATATTAAAACACAATTGTCTAGAAATTTTCTCCTTTTTGTCAATTTTTAATTTTTTATTACATGTCATTTTTGAAACAACCAATGAAATGCTCTCCTTCACCATAAAAATTATCTAAAATGAGTTTGTGTTCTGTGAACCGGTGGATTCATTGCGTGAACCCACCAATCTTAATTGACCATGTCGTCCAGGCCCAAAACTCTTAAGGTTAACGCGTCTTTCGCCATTAGCATGCGCTAACCGGTTGAACCAATCACAAAAGGACAAAATATAATTCAAAAACACCCAACCCGCCATTCTCCTTCCCATTTTGTTTGGTTTTAGTTGCTTTACCTCATCTAGTTCAAATGCATTATCTAGATCCCTATTCTTCCTTGATACAAAATTATCATCCTGGTCTCCAGTATCTCCATTTGTTTTTTCATCATACTCAGAGTCTGTTCATTTCCTCTTTAACTCTTATCTCTTAAGAAGAATCTTTGACCACCCAAAAAATTAGAGACGATTCAGTCGAATTTATAAGTGGAAAATTATCAGACTTCATGATTTTAGGAAGAGAATTTCCACTTGGAAAGATGGTTTTTCCAAGTTTTATAACCTTGTTATTAGGAGATAAATACAAAAGAGCATTTGAATATAGAATCATCAATGACTGAAACAACAAGATATAATAATAGCTGCAAACCCCATGACAAAAGCAATCTCCTGGGCTTGAACTGAGATTGCTTTTCAAATTGAACCTAACAGTCCATAACATTAAGAATAGAACTAACTGCATGCCCAAGGAGCACTGATCCGCTTGGGAGTTCAGACTTCTACTATCTCATGCAATTCTGGAGATTTGACAAGAGAACTAAAAGTCAATCAAGACCATATAAAAAAAAAAAAAAAAAAGGAGATGACAGATTTACATTAGTCAATCAAGAAATACACCTAATAAAACCAAACTCCAGCAATTCAAGCAACGATTTCAACCGTTCGGTGGAGGAAAAGCAACGAAAACCAGACAAAATGGGAAAGATAATGAAGTAGGAATGCGGGCTGGGTGATTTTGAATTATATTTTGTCCTTTTGTGACCGGTTCAACCGGCTAGTGCATGCTAACGGTGAAAGACGCGTTAGCTTTAAGAGTTTTGGGCCTGGACGACGTGGTGGATTCAGATTGGCGAGTTCACGTCCGCGTCCAATGAACCCACCAGTACACAGAACGCAGATTCATCCAAAATCTTTCTCTCTCTATCCTACACCTTTCTTAATAACCTAAATAATATCCTCTTCTAAATTTTTTACTAAATTACTTTCTTCATTTTTTTTCTAAATTATTTCTAATTTTTATTTATTTCTTTCTTATTTATCCTCTCCCCCATTTTTTATCTATATTTATTTAAAGAAAGTTTGAATTAAAAAATTTAAAATATTTAAGTATTCCAACAAAATTATATAATAATTTTAAAATATTTATTAAAAACACAAAAATAATTATAATAGGTTTAATAATATTCATATTATTAATAATTTTATATTTTTACAAAATTCATCATGAAATTATGTACTAACATTATAAATAAAGATTTTCCAGATTATTCAATTTAAATGTTATTAAAATAATAAAAAATTAACATTAAAAATCAAAATATTATTTAAATATTTTAATAATTAAATATCTTAAATATCAAAATTCTAAAATAGCTAAATAATTATATAACAAAGTAATTAATGTTATGTAATAACTTTAAAATAACATAAATTTTTAAAAACTTTATATTTTATTTGAATATTTAAATAAATAAGTATTTTAAATAATGAAATATTTAACACAATTAGATTTTAAATAGTTAAAATAACAAAATCATATAATAAATTCAAAAAAATTCTTAAAGGTAGAACAATAATTATAACATAATATTCAAATTAATAATAATTTAATATTTTATAAAATTAATAACAAAATTATGTAATAATAGTATAAATTATAATCTTGTGGATTATTAAATACTAAATAATTAATATTTTAAATTTTAAATAAGGATATTATTTAAATAACTATATAATATTGTAAATAACTAATTTCACTTATATCAATTAATAATTATAGAAAAGACCTTTCAAAAACTTAATATTTATTGATAATAATTTGAGAATCTTAATCTATATTTATCTACACTATAACTAATATTTATTGTATTTTTTGTAATTATTTATTATGTTTTTTGATAAATATATTGTCAATAATTAAGTATAAGTTTATTTTTGTTTTGTTATTTAATAGAAAATTTTCAATAACTATTGGAAATTAAACTACTGTTATTTAACTTTTTAAATTTAATTTATTGTACTTAATGTACTTATTGTATTTTTGTTATAATTTATTGATTAATATTTATTAGAGATTAAACTATTATTTGAGATTACACTATTTCTTGACTAATTTAATATATTTATTAGTATTTATTATATTTTTGTAATTATTGTATTTATTACATTTTTATTAGTTATTTATTGAATTTTCATTATCAATATATTCTCAATAATTGTGTATTTTTTCTATAAATTTTCAATAATTATTAGATATTAAACTATTGTTATTTATTAGAGATTAGACTATTAATTTAAATGAACTTAAGAGTGTTCATGGGTTAGTTCGACTCGGTTATAGGTTGTTTGGCCAACCAAATTGACTTGGTCAGGTTGGGTAATTGGTCACCTGAAACCAACCGACCATTAGTGAAAATTGGCCAACTCGGTTTGTATCAGTTTAAGTCAATTTTTAGTTTGGTTGGTCAGTTCAAAAGATTTAAACTAAAAGAATTAAATTTAAATTAAAAAATATATAATGGCATTATTAAAAAATAAATTTAAATTTTAAAATTATGATATATAATATTTTAGACTAATAAATATGAGAATTTTCCTACTTTCCATATTAAAATATAAAATTTTAATATATATATATATATATATATATATATATATATATATATATATATATATATATATATATATATATATATATATTGGTCATGTCGTTTGATTTCTGGTCAATTACAAATGGCCAAAGTGAAACAAATCCAACCTAGTGAGGTTAGAAAATTGTTGAAGCAAATCTGACTGGAAATTCTAGAAAACTGACTAACTTGGATCGAGTTGGTCGGATTGGTTAGTTTCATTAGTTTGATGAACAACCCTTATTGAAATTAATTATTGTTATTTTTGTATTGTAAAAAAATTATTAAGAGTAATATATAAAATATAAATAAGTATTAATTATTTAAAAAGTTAAAATATTAAATAATTATATACTCTTGTGTGTTTCTATTATTTAGCTTTCACTTAACAAATCATGTACATCGCACTGGTCCCCGCTAGCAGTTTCTTGAAAATTGAATGAGGCCTTGGTCTCATAGGGTGGGAATTGCAAGTTATCCTGGAATCTCACTACTCTGGCCTTGCAGTAAGGATTTATGAATTTTGTCATTCCTGGTTTAATAGGAGCTGACCTAATTTTGTGATTTCTCATATAAATAAATAGAGAGAGAGAGAGAGGAAGCTTGAGTGTAACGAGAGTAAGGGTTTGGTGAAAGAGGTTGTGAATATTTAATCTCTATTGTTTTATAGTGGATTTCTTCTCTTACCAATCGGATTCTCAGGTTGTATCTACTTTAAATGGAAATTTTGAAAATTTACTTTGGTCATGAAGGTGTATTGTGAATAATACAATCTATATTTTCCTCATACTAGTAGTAGATGAGTAAACAAAGCAAGTGGCTCAAAAAGGAATTTGGATTTTGTCCTCACAAAACCATTCTCACACCTTTCTCATAGCCTTTTCAGTCGTGCATTGAAACTATTGGAATTCATTAACCAGCTAGGACAATTAGTTAGAGACTAACTTAAGTGCAAACTTTCTAGAATTCAAACACATGTAACTATATATATTATACATTTCATGAATGAAAAGCAATTATTTTCTTTCCCGCTCCACTCCGTAATGGTATTAGAGGCACAAACTCTAAAAACCTGAATTTCTTTCAAGATCTCTTAAATCTCGTCAATGATGGCAATCTCAAGGCAAGAAAATGATCCAAAGTCACTATATTTCCCCCATCATTCTGACAATCCAAGTGCCATTCTTGTTTCAGCACTGTTAATTGGTGAAAACTATTCGATTTGGAGGCATGCTATGCGAAATGCTCTTCAGGCAAAAAATAAGTTTGCCTTTGTCGACATATCACTTCCTCATCCAGATCTGGCTTCTGGCGACCTGTAATCATGGGTAAAGTGTAACTCGATGGTAATCTCATGGCTATTTAATTCTTTGGCTTGAGATCTCCATGAAAGCGTGGCCTACACTCATATTGCATATGAAATTTGGAAGGATCCTGAGGATTGTTTCTCCCAAGGAAATGTCCCAAGAATACACCAGCTGAAGCGTGACATCACCATTCTGAATCAAGGCTCACTAATTGTTTCGGCCTATCTTACAAAATTGAAAGGGCTCTAGGACGAGCTCTCTGTTCTGTCTTCCATCCCTGTTTGTAGTTGTGGTGTGGTCAAGGAATTCAGGGCTGAACTAGAACATGAGAAGCTACATCAGTTCCTCATGGGACTGAATGACAACTTCAACACGATTAAACCCAACATACTGAGCATTGAGCCTCTAGTTGGCATTAATCGAGTGTATGCCTTGATCGTTCAAGAGGAACGCCATCAGTCACTCATTTCAGCACAGAGATTCCAAAATCTTGATGTCGTTACAATGTTCATAAAGACCAAAGCCACTTCTGATCAAAATTCATATGCAAGATATCATTGCGACACTACAAGAAGAATGGACACACTAAGGACCGTTGCTTCGAATTGGTTGGATACCCAGCCAATTGGGACAAATGACGTCGATCCAAGAAATAAGTCTTAGTTGCTACACATGCTACTTTGACCCCAAACACTAATGATCAAGTTGTTCTGGCATATGAGAACTCTTCAATTCTTGGACTCACGTTTGATCAATACAAACAATTAATGTCCCTCCTAAATGGTAACATGCCATCCGTCAACAAAACCAATCTTGATGGTATTGTTGTTGTTTCTCTTATTACTAATTCACATACATCATGGATTCTTGACAATGGGGCATCAGATTATATGACCCCTCTTCTTGGCTCATTTACTTCACTCACAAAATTACATGATCATAAGATTGTTCGATTAACCAATGGAGGCTTAATCTCTGTTACACATCATGGCTCTATGAAAATCACTAGATATCATTGTAGATCATGTTCTTTATATTCTAGATTTCTAGTGCAACCTGTTATCAATCAATAAACTTACTTCATAGTTATAATGTTCTATTTCCTTCTTTCCTGGGCACTGTATCTTACAGAACCTTGTATCGAAGAAACAGATTGGGCAAGGTAGAATGGACCATGGTGTATACATCCTCAACACATCTCCCACACCCATCATCCACGCCTCTATTATTCCTCTCCCTTCATCTGATTACATGTTATGGCACCAGTGTGCCTCTCCCCAATGTATTTCATCTATCTTCGGTAGTACTCCTTCAAAACATGATCATTGTTGTGAAGTTTGCCATAGAGCTAAGCTCACTCGCTTGCTTTTCCTAGTTAGTCATCCTTGAGCTACTACTTATTTTGAGCTTCTGCATTACGACATTTGGGGTGGTTATCACACACACTTTCATATAGGAGCTCATTTTTTTCTCACAATGGTGAACGATTATAATAGATGTACTTGGGTTTTTTTTATCCATTATAAATCAGAGACATACAATTGTCTTACTACATTTTGTGAAATGATCAAGACACTGTTCAACTATTTTGTTAAATGCATTCATTATGACAATGGCTTAGAGTTTCTCTATGGGCCAATGCAGCAGTTCTATTTGAGTCATGGAATTGTTGATGAAAGATCATGTGTTGACACTTCGCAACAAAACGGAATTGCTGAGCACAAACATAGACATTTGTTGGAGGTTGCTCGTGCCCTTCAATTTCAAGTTGCTCTTCCCATTAAATTTTGGGGTGAGTGTGTGTTAATTGCAGCTTATCTTATCAACTACATGCCTACATTAGTTTTAGCAGGTAATATTAAGGTATTATTGTAGAAACCTCCATCCTATTCGCATCTTAGAATATTTGGCAACCTATGCTTTGCCCAAGACACTTCACCCTCTTAAGACAAATTCATGTCATGAGCATGCAAATGCATATTTGTGGATTATCTATATGCACAAAAAGGTTACAGGGTGTATGACTTGGAGTCAAAATCAATTTTCACCTCCTAGGATGTTGTATTTTGTGAGTCCCATTTCCCATTTCAATTCCAAGCCCATCAGCCCCAATTAGAACTCGTACTACCGTTACCTCAACTAGATGATGACCATGAACCCACCACTTGTGAACCTAAGCCCCCAACCCACAACACCTCAACTCACCATCCTACTACAAGACCTACCCGCATCCGCAAACTTCACATTCATCTCACTAACTATAATTGTGATTTTCCCCATTCACTCATATCATTTAGAGTTCAAACAACAACCTTTGACTATAGTGCACCTTGTGAACCAAAGAGTTTTGTGAAAGCAGCACATGACCCTTGCTGACTATAAGCTATGACCGAAGAAATTGAGGCATTGGAGTGAAATAACACCTGGTCCACTATAGATCTTCCACCAGGAAAACGGGCCATTGGCTCCAAGTGGATTTACAAAGTCAAATATTGGGATGACGGAACCATTGAGTGATATAAAGCCCACCTAGTAGCTAAAGGCTACAAACAAATCGAGGGTCTCAATTGCACTGATACATATGCTCCTGGGGCCAAAATGGTGATTGCATGATGTTTATTAGCAATTGGATCAATCAAAGGCTAGCCGCTCCGACAATTGGATGTTAACAATGCTTTCTTGAACGGAGACCTTCACAAAGAAGCTTATATGCATATACCACAAGGATTTGAAATAGGCTCTTTCAATAAAGCGTGTCGATTATACAAGTCCTTACATGGCCTTAAACATGCCTCCCATATGCGGTTTGAAAAATTCACAATTACACTCAAGGAGCATGGTTCATAGTTGGCTATTCTTTGTTCACTTCCTATCATGATGGATATTTCACAGCAATGTTGGTGTATGTCGATGATATAATAGTCAGTGACAACTGCAAACACATTGAGGAACTACTCATCTACCTCCACACTTGTTTTCGTATAAGAGATCTTGGCCCCCTCACATATTTTATGGGGATTGAAGTGAACCGCTCAGCATCCGGCATCTTCCTGAGCCAACATAAATATGTGCTTGATCTTTTGCAAGATACTATCATGATCCATTCTAGGCCTAGCTCCATTCCTATGGAACAATAATGCCTATTTCATAATAAAGACAGTTCACTACTATCAGATCCATCCCAGTACAAATGGTTAGTGGGTCATTTGGTCTATCTTACAGTTACAAGACCGGAACTTAGTTTTTCAGTACATACACTTAATTTCAACATGACCCACATGAAGAACACATGAATGCTGCCATGCGCATCATGCATTATCTACGATCTTCACTAGATCAAGGAATTTTCTTGTTGTCATCAAGTCAACTCAATCTCAAGGCATATTGTGACTCTGATTGGGCTACTTGCCCCCTCACTCATCACTTAACTACTACCTACATTACCATGCTTAGTGGCTCATTGCTCTCTTGGAAGACAAAGAAACAAGCTACTGTCTCTCGTTCCTCTACAGAAGCCGAGTATTGTGCCATGGCAGTTGCTACATCTGAACTACTTTGGCTCAAACAAATCCTTCGTGATCTTAGTGTGTCCATCTCTCAACACATGCATCTATTTTGCGACAATCAAACAGCTCTACACATTGCCAACAATCCAATATATCATGAGCGCACCAAGCATATTGAGATAAAATGTAATTTAATCAGGCAACATATCTCAAACAAAACAATTCTGACACATCATATTGCTAGTGAGAATCAACCTATGGATCTTCTAACCAAAGCTTTGGGTTCAGACTAATTCACACGACTCATACGCAAGTTGGGCATCCAATCTCTTCAGCTCCAACTTGAGGGGGGTGTTGGAGTTTGTTGGCCAACTGGCACAATTAGTTAGAGACCAACTTAAATGTGAACTTTCTAGAATTCAAATACATGTAACTATATAAATTACACATTTCATGAATGAAAAGCAATCTATTTTCTTTCCAACTCCACTCTGTCAGAAACATTCATGCTTATATAATTCTATTTATGGGGAGATATTCTCAATGCACGGCTGCAGGTACTCAGTGTTTGAAAAAAAAAACACTTCTAGTAATGAGTAAATGAGGTGGTTTCATTGTGCAATCCTCGCTCGGGTTGTACTCCCGCTCCTTGATAAAACTTTCAATTGATTTTAACAAGTTGCCGCTAATTATGCTCGGTGCCGTTAGCACTTGCTTCCAAAGCTCATTTTGTCTCAAAGGGTTAAGGGCTCGAGCATAATGAATTGCAGATAATCACGTGACACTAGAGGTGTAGATCACGGCCGTCACAGCACAACTTTGCAGGCCTCCCGTGCTTTAGTAGAGGGTTGTGCCCGTCTCCACTGGAATTACTAACAAGTCATGCCCAGCAAGGCCCATGGGATAAGACCAGGCGGGCTCGGACTAGGCTGGGTTGTGCCGCTGTGGGCCAAGATATGAGAGGCATATTTAAAAAGATGAAAAGAATAATGAAAATTTTAAAATAAATTAATAAAACAGACATAAAATAATGAAATTGAAAAAAAAAAATTATTGGGTAAATTACAAAGACCCCCTGTACTATGAGGTCTGTGACAAAGACCTCCCTTACTATAACTGTGAAACAAAGACCCCCTTCCCTTAGCCTTTCGTTGAAGTCTACAGTTATAATATTTTTTAATCCCCATAATACCCCTGTAATAACTATTCAGAGAAAAACACTCCTCATCTTCTCCAACCTCACAATACACGAACAGTAGAGGGTTTTTTTTGGGAGAGAGAGAGCTCATTTGCTGCCTCACAGCATACATGCCGTTCAGGAGCAATGGGTCAAAACCCCCCCGCCCAATGTGGCTTTCTGCTTTGATAGGTTGCTTGCTGTTTCCACCAGAGCCAACTCCCAATCTGCCTTTCCAGCTTCGGCAACAGGAGTCTGCCAGACTGAGGTTACTTCAGGCTGTCTAGATGACCTCCATCAGATGGGAATGCCTCCCAAGAGTTATTGGCATTTCCATTAGGCCCTCCAGAAAACAGAGCCAGCGCCAACCTGTTTGACTGATCTTCAGCAGAAGCATCATCACCCCTTAAATCCACCAAGTCCGTTGTTACCTGTTGTTGCTGTGGTTTGGGCTCTTGGCTGTGTCGGTGGGTCGACAGGCCAAGAACCGATCGAGAAGCCGTTGCAGCTGATGCATCCTGCCCAAAACCCTTTCGGGCTTCATGTTCCTAAGCGGCGTCACTGGCTTCCTTTCCTCCCGTCCTTGTGATTCATTTAAATCCCCATAAGGCCTAGACTGCCATGGCGGTCCACCGTAGTTTCCATAACCAGGTCATCTTTGAATTCTCCATACTCGTACTCATAAGACCGCGGTGGCGGCTTCCACCGCTCGTCTGTCCCCAAACCTATCATCCCTGCCGTGGCCACTGCCACCACCTCGCTGTTTCCTCTCATGCATCATACACTCAAGCCGCTGATCAAGATAGAGTGCATAGGTCCAAACAAAGGCAGAGTGATCCCATGAATTCGAATGCGCCTCATCGCGAAAATCAGACATATTCAGAAGACGAGTTCCCCTGTGAGTCACGTAAAGGATCTCCTGTTGAAACACTGGATCTCCCTCGTTTAACAGCCGGTGTACGAGAATCAATGCCTTGAGCGCCACAATCCAATCCCGTGCATTGACGTACCCTCTCGAATACGAAGTCAGAGCCAAGATCTCTCTGATATACTTCTCGTTGGCAGGATCGTCATTGTGACTCGTCGCCTTCACGATTGCCACCTCCAAGTCCGGAGCGGTATTACTGGCAACCTTCGCCAATCCAATGTTGGTTTGGTCCTTAACGGCTCCAATCGCCTTTCTGATGCTTGGCGCCATGCCAACCACCTCCAAGAACTACTTCTATACTCAAGCTTCTTAAGATCGAAATAGAAAATAGTCATAGATCATCAAATGGAAACTAGCCCACTAGTTCCACCTATTTCTTTGAACTCTTTGAATCAGAACAAATATCAACCAATCCGAGTTGATTGACTGACCTCAAAAGCAGTGAGAAAGAACGAAGAGACCGACGACGAGCACACAAGCAAATCAGAACAGGATCAGATCACCGACAACGACTGCGGACAAGAATTGTTACAACCTCAGTAGATCAATCACAGTAATAGCAGCGTTGTTTCGCGAGTGATAGATAACCTAGCGGCGTGTGTGGCATTGGTGGTGCTCCGAAGCGGAAATGGATCCAACACATGAAAAAATAAATTACAGAACTGGTTTTCTCATTGGAAGAACGTTTCCACGGCTCCCCCCAATGCTTTCAGTTGTGGAAGATGTTCCTGTCCCGGTTAGACGATTCGATAATCAAATGCCTTCACATTGGGCGGGGGAAACGACATGTATGATCAGGGGCTGTGAGGCAGCAAATGAGCACTCTCTAAGATGAATGTTTTTCTCTGAATAGTTATTACAAGGTAGTATGAGAATTAAAAAATATTGAAAGAGGTCTTTGTCTCACGGTCGTAGGGGTGTTTATCGCAAAACAAAGTACACAAGGTCTTTGTCACAGACCCCATAGCACCCAATGGGGAACACTAATCGTGTAGACGACCCAGTCAAAAGAAGAGTGGCTGCCACCTGCCAGTCCCTAGGGCATGCTTCAAATGTGTACGAAGAGAAGACTTAAGTCAAAACAAGCCATTAAGCATTTAAGCCCCATGACCAGATTGAAACAACACATTGATTAGCCATTCGATATACCAAGCCATTAAGCCTCAGGCTTTTCACTAACAGACGTGAAATTCGTTCTACAGAACTCTACATGCAGAGTCCAAAAATGTCATTCATTCTCAGGATTAAACTGTGGGAAAGAAATGGTTCAAGTTCAACTGATCATCAATGTTATATTTGGCGTAGGTAGTTTCTTCGGTAGAAATGGCTCTGTCGGAGGTCCTGACAAATTACACATATGACACATGGAAATATTGTTATATTTGGTTCTTCTACCTATTTGGAGATAAGGAAAGATGCAAGGCAGAAATGATTAAAAGTATTATGATGAAGGTGATCTCATCGATGAAAACACTTGACTTATTTTCAAATTTTACAGTGGATGCTAGTTGCTTGCTCTTACTCAGCAAAAAAGAAGATCAAGGAGTGGGTGCCCTGAACCAGGCTTTTTCAAATTTAACTTTGATGGCAGCAGTTTCGGAAACCCAGGAAGATCTGGAATCGGAGGGGTCATAAGAAATGAAAGAGGAAATGTGCTGGGGCCGTACTCGGGTCCCCATTGGAATTGGAAATTCCATTACAGCTGAACTGAAGGCAATGGTTGGTTGTGGAAGGGGATTCAAAAGTTATCATCAGTTGGCTAAAACAACATGACAGTACGCCCTGGATATTCAGAAATGGCATCAAGAAGATTAAAAGTCTATCCAGGGACATGCAACTTTCAATTCAGTGGACCCATAGAACAGCAAATGGACATGTAGACCAGCTAGCCAAACAAGGGGTGAACAGGGATCAATGTTTCTGGGCTCAACTGTAAAAGTGAAAAATAAATTTACTAGTGGATGCAACGTAGTGGGGTACTCATAAACTATAACCCCTGTAATTTATTTACATTAATGAAACTTCTTTTTACTGATCAAAAAAAAAAAAATTATGGGGCCACAGACCACACTGCATCCCGTGGCCTGTAGAACTCCTAAGATGCTCTATGCTTCACATTATTCCATTAACATATCATCAAGGCACCTCAAATTATCAGCTACTTGTAACTCCTGCTTATGGTTTTGGGATACAAGCAAATTTATGTACAATACAAACATGTAGCACAGATAATGAATTTTTAAAAGTTTCAGCATACAGAATTTCATGCTGGAACAAACAAGTGACAAGATATCCATAACCTTGAGATGTTGCTTCCGTGATAGACATTCATACTCGGAAAACATTTCCTATTATTATCCACCAATTCCATGTCAACATAAAGAAGGGATATAAGGGGAATGAATTCATACTAGGATCATGAGTTAAAATCCATGCTAACAATAAACCTTTGAGGTTCAAGCAGAACTGTGACACAGATGATATGTAAAACAAGTTCATAATTCATGGGCAAAAAGCACCTTCTTCAAGAATCAGAACGAGACTTGACAATAAAGTTTTGGCGGCTGATGGGGTTCATCACCACTGGAGGCCCTGCAGTACGCGGCCATGCCTGGAATTTCTTATCAGTTTCTTCCCACCAGTCCTTACTTGCAACAGTGTTTGGGGTAGTTCCTGAATTCAGAAGCTTAGTACTTACAAATTGCTAAAACCAATACTTGTGAAACAAATTTCACCAAAGATTAAAAAAAAAATACCTCCAAATATCTTATTTTCTGCAATCAAAGTATCAAATACATATGCTACTGCAAAAGATCCCACAGTAGCACCCACAATATACTTGGCTGCCATGGTCAAACTGCAAGCATTTTTAAATGACCCGGTGAAGAAAATTTTCAACATGTATCAAATCCAGAAAAGTTAAACCATTTACCGAATCCCAATACATTATTACATAATTAGCAGAGAAACAAATTGTGCTTTAAAAATGAAGACAAAGAAGGTTGACACATTGTAATAAACCAATTCCTAAAATGAGTGAGAATATCAAATTATGAAATATGAGACATAGCAAATTAAAAGGGGAAATGCAGAAAATGAAGAACGAGAGAATACATTTACCATGAAACATGGGAACAAAGGATGGAACAATCAATCCAACAGTTTCAGCCTCAGGAGGACAATCTTGTTTAATACACCTAAGGAGATACTATCACAACCTCCACACCCCTCCCCTCAAAAAAACTAATAAATAAATTTCTTGAGGATAATTTCTGAAAAGAATCATACCTAATGATATTCCGATCACTTTCATTCAATGATATACAAAACTCAACCTTGTCAAAAGTTTAAATAAGAATCTTCAATTTTATGGATAGGATTTAACAGTACATATAGAAAGAAGGAAAACAAATAAAAGGTACACAAGATGGTCACAAGGAAAAGTCAGTAACAACAGGAAAAGACCCACTAAAATGAAATGGCAACAAACACCACCTACTTCCCATTTCCACCACAAGAACAAAGCCTGCCATGCAACTAGCCTCCAGAGGCAAGACCGGGGGAAGAAAGAAAAAAAAAAAGGTATTCCACTCGTGCAAACCATAGAAACTCAAAATTATCTGAAATCTAGATGAACCAAAATGAGACTCCAATCATATGAATTGCAAGATTCTACCAAAAAAGAAAGGTCGGATTTTATATTTTGTTACAATAATTGTCAATGATCAAAAGAACTTACAATTCTATTTCTCCATTTTTGTTTCCATACATCACCGTGTCTCCTTAGAAGATCATCAAATAAATACCCATGGAACCACATCTGAGGTTTATTTCATATTTCATAAAAAACATTAAACACTAACAGTTACAATGATTCTTTTGAAAGAATGTTATGAAATCCATCTCAGAACCTCTCATATTCTTTCCTTCTCTTGATAAAGCCTTCTTCGCCCTACTTTATATCATTTTTCATTAGTTTTACACATATTTCAAAGCAAAATCAGTTATCATTGAAGGAGGCACCTTCTTACCAATACCCCTTGATCTGTACATGGTCAATGCAGTGATCCATTAACTTTTTTTTTGCCTCAATATGCAATGTGTGACTCAATGATGCCTTGGTGCTGATTAGTAGACCACAAAAAAAAAGTTCAAAATTTTTATTAGGCATAAGCCACAAAGTGTGAGGCTTAAGACTCATGCAAAGGCTGGTTTTTAAGAAAAAATATCATGCTAATATTGGAAAATATAGAAATATGCATAATAGGAGTATATTTTTATGTAGGAAAAGCATAAGAATGAATAAATGATCACATAAAAAAGCAATTTATTTGCATATCATTTAATAACTATTAAGAAGCTCTACATATTAAATAACACTTTAAAATGGCGTTGAACATTTTTAGGCATAAATCATCATCACCCAAGCCTTACCCCAACTATATGGGATTGGCTACATGAATCCTGTTTTCTCATTCCATTCTGTTTAATGCTATATCCATTGTTAAATTGTGAACACTTAAATCATTTTGTGCTACTTCGACCCATGTCTTTTTTGTCCACCCCCAGTCCTAGCCCCTTCAACTTGACACATATCACTTTTCTTAAGGATGCTGTCAATGGCCTTCTATACAAGCGACCGAACCATCTTAGTATACTTTCTCTCATTTTATCACCTATTGAAGCTACTCTGAAGTTCCTTCCAGTGACTTCATTTTTTACCCTTCCCTTCCTAGTTTTCTCCACTCATCCATCTCAGCATACACATTTCTGCCACACTCATTTTCTGAACATGTTGTTTCTTGACTGCCCAGCACTCTACCCCAAACGGCATAACTGGCTTTATAGTATTTTCCTTTTAATATAAATGATATTTACCTATCACAAGAGTCCAGATGCACCCCTCCATTTTACCCATCCTACTCTAACTCAATGGGCAACATCCTCCTCAATCCCAAGCACATAAATACATGCATATATACATAATGCCAAAAATATATACATAAATATGTACATGCACTAGGGGTGTAATCAAGCCAACCTGAGCTGAATTTCTGCATGTCTTGGCTTGGTTTAACTAAAGTACTATTAGGTTCAAGACTTCGAGTTCGGGTTCGCCTTCAAATCAAAGTCTATTTCCTATTTCAAGCTTAGTTTGATTAAATATTCGATGAACTCGAGTTCGTTGAAAGCTCAAAAATGAATATATTTTTATATTTTATAAATATATGATATATTTTTGGGTAAATTACAAAAGACCCCCCTGTACTTTGTTTTGCAACAAAGACCCCCCTTGTACTATGACCATGAGACAAAGACCCCCTTCCGTTAGTTTTCCGTTGAAATCTGCCGTTTTAATCCCCATACTACCCTTGTAACAAATATTCGAACAATTGGGAGAAAAACACTATTCATCTTCCTTGACCTCACGATACATGAACAGCACCCCAATTCCTACTTCTCAAGCCTTTCTTCACTGGTCGCCTAGAAAACCACAAATCCATAAGAGCTCTTCAAGCTCTCCCTCCAAGTTGCCCTTACCAACCTCTGCGAGAAGTTGTTATCGGCTTCCAAGATCAGTGACCTCAGGACATGGCTTAGCACAGGAATCACGAACAAGCAATCCGGCTTAGACGGGCTACAAGAGTTGAACAACACCACCGCTGCAACAGTGCTTGAAGAGTTGAGGGTAGAACTCAACCGAGTTTACAAGTAATAACTTAGCCATCGTGTCCAAGATCCCGACCCTTCTCGAGAACCTCGATATTCCAATCCATCGGAAGCTATTGGATGTGGGGTCCGACTCTAATGAGTTTCCGGCGTGGATGCACCATAGTGACCGGAGATTGCTGTAGGAGACGGTTCTGTGAATCCGAATGGTCATACAAACCTTGTTGTTGAAGAATCAAAACCAACAAATAGAGAGCACCAACTCTTTCAACCGTTCAAATGTTATCACGGTTTTGTGGTTCTTGCAACGGCCGCCGCTTCGCTGCAAGGAGACCCAACCCATTCACAGCTCTTCAACAGATTGGACGATGTGTGTGGTGGTGGACCTAGTGGTGATAGATTAGGTCATTCGGGTTAACTCTCAAGTCAAGTTCAGGCCGGTTTGTCCAATAATTGTACTTCCACGAAGGAGTACTTGTAGAGAGAAACCAATTAAGAAGCAGTCCTCAGCTAAAACTGCCTTGTGCCTCTTTCCGCAAAGCACTCCACCAGCTGCCTACTGACATCCAACCCTTGAATTGAAATCAATATCACCCCACCTTTCAATTTCATTTCTTCCCTCAACGAGCGCCGAGCGAAGCAGCGGCCACTACAAGGGTCATAGAACTGCAATAACATTTGAATGGTTGAAAGAGTTGGTGCTCTCTATTTGTTGGTTTTGATTCTTCAACAACAAGGTATGTATGACCAATCGGATCCACAGAACCGTCTCCTGCAGCAGTCTCCAGTCACCAAGGTGCATGGACGAGATAGACATGTTGAGTTGATCTATGGCGTCTTCAAACTGGGTTTGGCAATCACGTAGTGTGGCCACAAGAAGAGGATCACCGTTGACCTTGGGGATAAGCTTCCTGGGTAAAGAAGCGAGCTTTGAGAGCTCGGTAAGGGTAACTTGGAGGGAGAGCTTGAAGAGCTCTTCTAGATCTGTGGTTTTTTGGGCGACTAGTGAAGAAAGGCTTGAGAAGCAGGAATTAGGGTGTTGTTCGTGCATCATGAGGTCGGGGAAGATGAACAGTGCTTTTCTCCCAATTCTTCGAATATTTATTACAAGGGTAGTATGGGGATTAAAATGGCAAATTTCAACGGAAAACTAACAGAAGGGGGTCTTTGTCTCACAGTCATAGTACGGGGGTGACTGTCACAGACCCCATAGTATAGGGGGGTCTTTGTAATTTACCCTATATTTTTATGATATGTAGTATATTCTTATATTAATATAAAAATATATTATCATAATATGTATTACAAAATATATTTTTATGTTCTATAATATATGTGTGTGATACATACATGTGTATGTGTTAATCGAGATAGGCTTGTGAGCTTTCGAGCTGAACCTTTTATTGGTCGAGCTCGAGCCCAAATAACTAATTGGGCTTACCTTGGGGTTCGAACTTGAATCAAGACTAACCGAACTTGAGCCCGAACTATTTGATTGCAGCCCTAACATGTACAAACACACACAAGGGACATCTCAAGGTGTGAGAAATGCCCTGTATACTTTTAGACATTCAAGACAATTCCATTGAGGCTAAACCACATATACATTTTAAAACAATGATACAAAGTGCAAATATGCAAACAAATAATGAAAAAGAAAACATAATATGCATCTTTTCTTTGGCAAACATAGAAAGGAAGGTCGGATAATATTAGATAGGGAGTGATATTTGTTTTTCAAAGAAAGGCTGCAATTTTAACCATTCAAAACAAAACAAGGTCGAATAATATGAGATAGGGAATGATATTTGTTTTTCAAAACAAAGCTCCCTTGTTTTGGCAATTCCAGACCAGCACAACACTGATTGGAACTCCTACACTATTCTTTTATCTCAGGTTCTTTTCTATTTAATATATCACCATCCTACCCCATGCCATCTCAAATGCTCAATGAATATATGATAATTAATATTATTATATATAACTAGAGGTAAAAACAAGCAAATTAGTGATGCAATCAGTATAGCCTTCAATTGACTAATCAGTTGACTAATCGAGACCTTGATAACAGATCTGTAGATATTTCAGTCATCATAGATCTAAGATCTTTGAGTTGTTTTCTGTTCTGAAGCTTTTAGAATATGACTTCGGGGATAAAAATTAAAGTTTACATTCTTCTCTCTCCTTCCATTCCCTGAAACCTGCAAATTTGCTAATCATGGTAGTGTCATTTTTAAATTTCAATCAAAACAATTTATCACATGTAATTTAATTTTCATCTTTTAATTTCTTAATTTACTTCTTTTCAGATCTACTAACCAAGGTAAGTTGCATGCTTTAAGAGTTAATTTTTAGGTATTGATATTCTCCTTTTTTTTCTTTTTGTTTTTCTTCCCGTTGTTATACTTTCTTTAGGTATTGAGTTAAAAGCTGATGTTACATTTGTCTCACATTTCACACAATATCCTCATTTAGAGTACAAAAACTGTTAAAAATCACCAACATTTTGGCCAAAGAATGAGGAAAGTATCTAAAACAGTGAGGAACCTTCCTGACTGTGGTAAGTCTTATTTGATCTTCTGTTTCTCTTTTTGATTATTATTCATTACAACCATTACATATACAAAAGAAGAAAAAGAGCTTGGGGACAAGTAAAAATTCAACTTTCAGTCTCCAAATATATGGCCATCGTATCCACCTAGAAAATTTATTTCTTTCGATATCTTTGCACAATGAATGAGGACCAAATTTATACAGCCAATTCTGATTCCAGTAATATCATGAATTTACATTGTATCTTGGAACTAACCATAAATCCATGCTAAGAAATCAAAGCAATCTCCTCTTATAATAAACACTTACAATATCAATACCCAACTCCATATGTGCAACCTGAGTTTGTAATCCGTGAATTTCAAAGTATTTTTATTTGTGAACAATATGACAATCCATTACAGGTACTAAGTTCCATCTAACTACGCACTACCAATCCCAACAATCCCCAAAAACAATAAGATTCAGTAACTCGTCGACTTTTGAATGCAAAAAACCGCAAAAGAAAAGAACTAAAACCTCTCATCATTGTCAGGTGCGAGAGATCTGAACGGCACTGAATTTTATTAGGGAAAAAATTTAGTAACAGGGAACAAACACCATAAACGCATCAAAATAAAAGAAGCATAAATACTTGATAGAAGTCTATAAGCAGGAAGAAAAAGAAGAGCAACTGTGAGAGTATTGGAACTCACCGTAATCTGTAGAACTTTCTGAAACGCCGATCGTCGATAGAATGGGTCGGTGGTTCGCGAATCCTCTGTTAGGTGTTTTAACTTTTAAGGGTTGGAAAAGCTAGCCCGGATGCGAGTATGGGAAGATGGGTATCATGGATTCATGGTAATATAATTTTCCTTGTCGTTATTTCCGTTTCAATTGCTACACGCGTGGCGGTAGAATTTCTCATTTTATAATTCTATGGTCCATACTTGCAGGAAGGGAATGTGGTGTTGGGATTGGGGTTAGATCATAGATGCGTGCGGCGTCCCGAATGTCGTAACCCTCCAGGCCTCGATTGACCCTTCAAAATGACGCAAATACCCTTTTTTACATGGACTCGATAGCGAGTTACAAACTGAGTATTTTATTGGTAAAATATGGATTAATTTGTTTCCAACCCCCCCCCCCCAATCTTATTGGCTATTGCCATGTAAATTCCAGTGAATATCAGGGTGCAAATTGGAATTGGATCAACACAAACCCGATTGGCCCAACCCAAAGTTTCAATCTGAACCTGGCCGGGCCCATTTTAATCAGGTATCAATCCTACTGTTCTTGTAAGTATTACCAAATGTTTACATAATTCCTTTTAAGTTATTATCAGGAAAAAAAAGAAAAATAATATATTAATTAACTTGTTGAGTCAATCTGATCCAACTTAACCCACTTATGAAATTCGTGCTTCTTGGATTGGGTTAAGTCTGGGCTTATTGGGTTGGGCCTTTGGTCGGGTTTAGGATTGAGGCGCAGATCGAATGGAATTGCAGTAAAAAATGCAGCAAAATCTGCTTTCCATTTGTAACCCTTAGGCTGTGTTGGTTGCAATGCGAATTTATTTGTACTGATGCAAAGCCATAGCAGTGTGAATGATTTCTGTGCAAATTATAATTTATTTTTATTTCAAATTTTATCTTATTTTGTTTGATTGGAATACAAATGAAGTAAAGCAAGATTTGAAGCAAAATAAAATAAAAACCAAAACGAAATTAAACCAGAATTTGCATTCTTTCATTTGCACTCCTATGCATTTGTACTAGTGAAAATAAAACTGCACTGCAACTAAACACAGCATATTTCTTTTTTTATTTTTTATTTTTAAATTTATGGCCCATTCTTTTTTTTTTTATTATTGTGATGGGAAAGTTGGTCAAGGGGATTTTAGTACCCATTGACCAAGATACCCATATTCTTTTTTCAGATTTATGTGAATTCACGAAAAATTTATTTTTCCCATGTATTACTTTCCTACACAAACATTCGGTCCTTTTAAATTGTAGGTACAACTGCTTTTAACTGTAGAATCCATGCCTCCCTTGTTTTTGTCTGAAAGTGGCATTAAATCCACCTTAGAAAGGTGATTCTACACACAATTTAATAAGAGTCAAAGTTCTCTCTACTTACCCGGGTAAGTGATACCCATCTTTTAGGCGAGTAAGTAACTTTTTCACCTGGCAAAAAGTTACCAATGATTGGACGAGATAAAATTATACATTTATTAATGGTTTTTTTATAGATAAAATGGTCATTTTCTTATTTATCGGGAGTGCTTATGTTAAAAATAAGTGCTTAAAGACAAGAACTTATTTGAATAAGCATTTATTTGCATTTAGCACCCAACTTTCTCAAGTACTTATTTTAAAAAATATATACTTATTTCATATTGGGCATTTGGTGGTCTTTTCTCCAATAAGCACTTGTGATTCTTTTGTCTTTCATTTTTTTCTTTTCAAAATATACCATGAGTTTTTCAAAACTTGTGTGGGTGGTAGACACATAAGTTGAAAATTTGGGTGGTGGCTGATGGGGTGGTGTTGTTGGAATTAACAATTAGAAGGGAAGCAAGCAACGGAGATGAGGATACATGTCTGGCACAATGCGCGTGGCAACACCTGCAAGAGGACAAACCCATCGTGGATGCTTTGGACAAGCAAATCAAAGAAGCTTGTTACCAGGATGAAATGCGCATCGTGCTCAAGCTCAGCCTCATTTGTAGTAGGACCTCTACAAGACCAGAGAAGGTGGGCATTGGTGAGTATGATGTTGCTCCGTTGCTTAGTAGTGCTAAATACATTTTTAGTTACATGGACAGTCAAAGCGGTAGGAGGACATTAAACAATGAAAAATTGTCATGTAACGTATGATAACCACCTAGTGGCCGATTAATGCCTTCATCATTGGAGTTAATGTCTCCAACAATTGTCCCAGTGGCCAAGCTATTCCAATTTTGCCGCTAGTTGCAAAATTAAAAAAATAAATAAATAAATGGAGACAGTTTTAGTATAAAAAAATCCGAGTAAGTGCTTATAGTTTAAGCACTTAATAGAAGTTGGAAATTTGGGCTTATTGGTTAAATACTTATTTTTAAAATAAGCATTTATTTCATGCTTATTTTCCAAACATCAATAAGTGTTTAATAGTGTGGTCCCAATCCAAACTTGACCTTATTCGAATAGCCCAAATAAACACTTAAAAGAAGTTGGAAATTTGGGCTTATTGGTTAAACACTTATTTTTAAAATAAGCACTTATTTCATGCTTATTTTCCAAACATCAATAAGTGCTTAATGGTGTGGTCCCAACCCAAACTTGACCTTATTCGAATAACCCAAATAAGTGCACTTACTCAAATAAGTAATTTCCCAAAAAGCAAATGGTACCTGCCGTAGAGTGATGTTTTGGTTACAGGTCACCATTGATCTTTCTTCTACCAATAGAAATTAAAATATAATGTTGATATGCAAAGATGTTTGGTTCCAATTTACACAAAAATAATATTGATTTCAGCTTAGATTCAATTTGTAGGTATAAGTGTTGATCTGTTAGGCTCCGTTTGTTTGCAATATAAACGCCGAACCGGGGTGTTTATGTACTATAGTTTGTGTTTGCGAGCGTTTGTTTGACATGTAAAAAAAGTAATGATTATCAGATCAAAAATGTATTTTTCTGACATTTTTGTACTTTGAAAAGAGAGCATTACTATACCTATGTTTTAGATACAATTTTGTATTCTTTTGATAATAAACTTTTTAACCAAAGTTAAGGCATTGGAGCATAAGGTAGTTGGAGCATTTAATGATGGGCCCACATTTAGCATCGATTTCAAACAAACAAGATGAGTGCAAAAACAGTTTAAAATCTGAATCGTGTTTGCATTCATGAACCGAAAAGAGGGTAAATATTCTGTGTACATATTTGCATTTGCATTGCAACCAAACACAGCCTTAGACTAAGTTTGGAAGGAGTACAAATGCAAATGTGTAGAGTGCATGCCTTATATTTTGTATTACTTTATATGTACTAGTAACATGTACGTGACAGTATCTCCAAGACAAAACTATTTACAATTCATGGACAAATTTTGAACAGTTATTAGTGGTCAGTTTCTTAATTGTTATAAGTGGACAGTTTTTGGAGTGAGAGTAAAGGACATATATGCCCATTTTTATACCCGTTGTATGTTGCTTAAATAAGGGGTAAAAGTGTTTAATGAAAAATCCAAACTAAGCTTTAATGTAGGAAAGACAAAAGAACAAAGATATTGATGTTTTTGATTTCAGCTTAGATTCAGTTTATATGTATAAATATTGATGTAGTAAAGAATGAATATGTTGATGTTTTTTACTTTTTTATTCTTCTCTTCTTCACCAACGTGCACAATTCCTACTACCTATCAACTATAGCTAATGGTTGCGCAAATGCAAGAATTTATCAGCTATAACTATCGTGAGAATACCATTTGCATCTCTAAGAGAGAGGGAAAATGGCGGTTAATAGGTGGCATTTGATAAATTTAAAATCTAAGATCTGAAAAGTTAATAAAAGTGTCTGAAATTTGAAAAGAGGCATAGATGCTATTCTACTTTTTAGAGGCTCTGAATAGATTAGGTTGTTTGTGTTGGATCAACCCTTCAACATCTGAAATTCCATGATTTTACTATTTTACTCCTAAAACAGACTATTTGGTAATTTTTAGTTCAATTTGCATTATTTTATAAAAAATAATTTATTAAATTCAAAATAATATTCAAAAATATGAGTAAACTATAAAAATAAAAATAATTTATTAAAATAAAAATAAAATTGAAAAATACATATATTAATTATTAAGATGTAAAATAATAATGAAATAGTAATAAAGTCCATGAAGCAATAAAAAAACATTTAATAATTATCAAATTATTAAATTAAAACTATTAAAATATTTAATAATTAATAAAAATTATAATAATTAATAATTAATAAAAATAAAAAATTATAAAAAATAAAAAATAAAAAATAATTATTAAAATAAGAATAAAATTGGAAATACATATAAATTTATAAATTAAAAATAAATTATTAAGAATTAAAATATTAATAAAGTCTATGAAGTAATTAAAAAAAATATTTAGTAATTAGCAAATTAATATCTTAAAAACTATTAAAATGTTTAATATTTAATAAAAAAATAAAAAAATAAAAATAATTAATTTGGTGTTGTATTTTACATTAGTTGTAGAGACAGAGAATGGGGTGGAGACCACGATAGTAGTTGGGAGTGGAGAATAGATGGAAGAGATGGAGAGAGGGAGAGAGAGGGGGGGGAGAGGGGAGGGAGAGGGAGAGGGAAATCGAACGCCACTATTGAGATATGTCTGTTGCACGGTGGCGGGAAGACAGGGGGAGAGAGGGAAATCGAACACCGTTGCTGAGAGTTGCAGTGGTAGTGGCGGAAAGACAAGGAGAGAGAGAGAGAGATCGAATAATTGAATAGAAACGAGTTCTCCATTGCTAGCGATACAGGGTTTCTTCGAGTTCTCCATCATCGCCTCTCTTTGAGAGCTCAAATGAAAAGAATTTTGGGTTTAAAAAGGGACATGCATTGTCTATTCGAATATTATCAGGGGCATTTTAGACTTTTGGACACATTTGAAACCCGTTTGAGCACGTTCAGTGTTGGCCCTTGGTTTAAACGTTTCAGATCTGAAATTGCATTTCAGATAAACTTTCGAACGCATACCCAAACACTACTGGAGTCAAAAATAATATTTTCAGATTTAAGTCCCCTTAAAAGCATTATCAGATTTAAGACCCCTTAGAGAGGAAAAAAGGAGGGTAACGTCCGTCGCTGTAGCTCAAGATCTCACCTATTTATTCTTCTAAAGTTTCTAAATAGAGATGTTTGTAAATCTGTGTATTTTTTCATTTGCATTGGTTCTATATACTTGTTTTTTTTTTTTTTTGTGCTTCTTACTTATTATAAGTGGCCTATTTACTTCATTGTTTTTGCATTTCTTTTCAATTTGATTGAGACTAGGGTGTCAATGGACCAGTTTTGGATTGGACTTCGTCCAAATGAAAATCAATTTGGACGAATTGGATGAACTAATAAGACATTGAATTTAGATGGACTGGACGAACCAATATGACATATTGGATTGGACATGCTCCGTCCATAATGAATTTATATTGGATTGAGCCAATATCTGGTCCATTGATAGAAGATAAGAACACAGGTGTCAATGGACCAGGTTTAAATTAGAACCAATCTAAATTAACAGGAATTTGAATAGTTTGAATAGTCTTTAAATCGGTCCAAAATGGTCCAAAATATTTATTGAACTGGATTGGACTAGGTCCATTTGTAATGGACTTACATTGGACTGGATCGGATTAGACCAACCAATTTGATGTCGATGGATTATTTTCATGTGAACTTTGGTTCTTAATTACATAATTAACGATTTCTGCAGTGACCTATAATTCCAATATCTTACCTTTCTGCTAAGCAAAATTATAATTTCTTCCTCAAAATTTTGAGTTTTTTTCCCATAGCAAAGGGGATTTTAGAGCAAAAATTGAAGAGAAGTAAGACGACACGTGGACTGAAAATAGATAGATAAATTTATTATTAAAAATATAAGACATATTTACCCATGTTAAATATAATTGGGTTCATGTATCAAATGCCATAAGCATAAGGTTAGAGACTCAAAACCCCAAACATTATAGAGTTTTTATAAGGGAAAATTCCTAGTTACTACAGTGTACTTTGGGATCAGTGTCACTTTGATCCCACAACTTTAAAATGTGCTAATCCGGTGCTTAAACTTTCAAAGTACGCAAATTAATCCCTCCTTTAGAAGCCTATCGTATGATATGTGTGACTTAAAACCATTAAAAAAGTCAAAACTACCCTTTGAAAGAAAATACTATTCATTGTTTTCTACATTGAGACTAGACACAAAGAGGTATGTGCAACTTGCTTGATTCTCTCCATATTACAGAATAATAATGGAATTTCAAATATTGCTATTCACATATTCCCTAGAGAAAAAACGTAAAACAGTAACATTACTGTTCATCGTATTTTTCACCTAGAATGAAACAATAATGGACAAAACGGTGAAACAATAATGTTACTGTTCATTGTCTTTTTCACAAGAACGAAACAATGATGAACAGAACAGTGAAATAGTAACATTACTACTCATCGTCTTCTTCACATAGAATGGAATGGTGCTAAACAAAAGGGTGAAACAGTAAGATTATTGTTCATCATCTTTTTCACGGAGAATAGAATGGTGCTTGATGTAGGTGTGCTTTCGGCAGTCATGCTCCCCTGAGCCGCCTCGGTAGAGGCCACTCAGATGGCCCGCTCCTCGGCCAGCTAACACTTTAGTTGCTCGTTCTCCTCTTGCAAAGACCAGAGCTACTACAGTAGGACCTCCACTTTGTCACAAAGGTTGACGACGCAAGAAGACATTTGCAGAGACAAAGAAAAAATCTTCATCAATTGAAAAAACAAAGTAAAAAGGAGTAAAGCACCAAGTATAGGAAGATCAAGTCTTACCTTGGCCAGCCTATCTAACAGGGTGTCCCAAACACCATGGGTAGAGACTTGAGTCCAAGATTGTCGATCCCTCGCTGGAAGCATCCCCATCACTAAGGCTTGGCCGATGTCGGGGTTGCTGAGGGATTCGCCCTCCCTAACGTTCCAATTAGGGCGGAAGAGCCTGTATCCGACCAGCAGTATGTCTTCATAGGGGTCAGACGAGTGAGGCCCCGACTACCGAGAGCCTCCAGTAGTACCCTCTGCTAGGTGGTCCCTCACTGCCAACCTCTTCGCCCTCTCACCTTGAGGGGATTTTTCCGGCCATTTGGGCGTGGCCACCCTCCTCCTCTCGGCCTTGGTGGCGCCTTCGCCCAAGGCGATTCCTTCCTAACAAGTCTCTTCGAAGGCCCCTCAACCAGGCCCTTCTTAGCGTTCGTCTGGCCAGCTGCATGAGCTTGTCCTTCAAGCCACCATCCATTTTTGCAACAAATAAAGACCATATTAGAAGAAGGACTAGGAAGATGAAAAAGCTACATAACTAGTCAACAACTAGAGCGACCGTACCAAGGGGCAAGGCTGAGACTACCCACACTAAGGATTCCTCCATTATTGGGCTTGGCGTGATTCGCCCCCGTTAGCCATATCCGAGTCATCACGGCTGACTTCTCATTATTGTATGGCCTAATCCTCTCGACTAGTGAATCTGGCATCCTCCAATCAGATTGGAAGAACCACCCCAAGTGGTTCATCAAGGCGAACAAACCTTCCCTAGTGGGATGCTTCATCAAGGCGAACAAACCCCGGAAGACATTCAAGGTCACAGACACACCTCAGAGGCGAGCCATCACTAGCACAACCACTGTGGTTCTAACCGCGTTTGGAGCAAGTCAACTGAGGGAGATATTGTAGTAGTTGAGGATTTCAGGGATGAGAGGAGGCAAAGGGAAATAGAGGCCAAAGTGGAGGTAGTGCTCGTGCACACACACCTCCCCCTCAGCTGGCCTCCACGGCTGGTCATCGACACTAAGGACTCTAACCCTATAGCCCTCGGGTATATGGTACATCTCGAAAAGAGCCCTCACTTGCTCCTTGTCGAGCTCACTATCAAGATCGGAGCGAGGGAAATGCGTCAACATCATGCCTCGGCCTTCGGCCTCGGTAAGCTCCTCGAGAGTAGGTTCTTCAACTTCCTTCGACTCCACCACTTTAGGATGGATTAGGGCATTTCCTGTAGCATCGACCCTCGGCCTTGTGGAGCCAGTACTTTCATCGGGAGAATCCCTGCCCTGCTGGTCATGCTCAGCTTCTCCAGGGGCGGTTTCTTCCTTAGTACTTAGACACCAGACGCTCGAGGGGAGCTCTCGGATTCACTATTGTCACTCGCACTACTAGACAAGGTGGAAGAGGGACTACTGGTGTCACTCAAATCAGGAAGTTCATAACACTCAGGTCTAGAGTCCGAGTACAACATGGTTTGAAGACATGAGTCCTTTACCTAATGTCTGAATAAGAGAAGAATCCGAGTACAACATGGTTTGAAGACATGAGTCCTTTACCTAATGTCTGAATAAGAGAAGAGAAGATTAAAGAATTGACTACTTGGTGGCTGAGGTCTCTAGGATCACAAGCGAGAACTCAAGGATCGAGCAAATGGTGAAAACTTTCTCAACTAGTGACCCTATTTAAAGGAAAATGTATGGCTTAGACCACTTTGATCCAATGGCCACAGAATTGCCAACCTGATAGCCCAAGCCGACACATTACATGTGGCACCGACCTCGGGGAGACGAAACAACACCAAAGGACGGTCCGCCCATTGACTCTGGGTCAAGAGCGACCCTCTGCGCCATCTCATGCACATCCACAACCGGTCAACACCAACGCTCATCCCGCATACGGATCCACATTGGATGACGACGACACCAGTACGGGACATGGCTGACAAACGCGAATGCCTCACACCTGTGCCATCCATGGTGTCGCGCTCTCGCCCCATCGTGATTCTCCAACGAGGCGAGAAGCAAACAAGGAAGTGGTTGCCACACAGTCGCCAAGAAGAGTCCTCGGCAACTGTGGTCGACGCCTCCACACAACTGCATGGTACTCTCTTCGACGGAGGCCAAGGTCTCTACCCAATGCACCACCCGATGCCTCCACGTAGCTATGTAGTACTCTCTTCGGCTGAGGCCAAGGTCTCCGCTTAGCGCACCGCCCGACCTAGGCCACTAAGGCCTCGAGAGTGGGGGCAAGTGATGTAGGTGCACTTTGTAGTCCTCGGATTGTGCCACGTGGCATCAACCAGATGGAATTCTGGCCGCACATCTCTAACTGCCTCCAATCACTCCATGTCAAGGTAAACTACAAAAGGGGGTGCCCATCTCAAGGTAAATCCATCTTGTTCGCACTTCCTCTTTGGCATTCAGAATCCCGAGAGACCTCCTCTGAGCTCTTAAGGACTAAGTTTTGAGCCCTCGTCTCAAGTCTAGTCCGACCCCTATACACCTGACTAACTTGACCATCAGAATTTCCACCCCTGGGCTAACACCTAGGGCCTCTGACATGTTCTCTTCTCTTGCTCACAGGTCGGACCCATTGGTCTTGAACATCAGTGAAATTCCATTGTTGCCCTCGGCCCCATCTTTGGCAACAACGATGCTGAACAAAATGGTGAAACAATATTCATTTGATTGTAAAATAGAAATTCTCCCTACATTTTACATAAATAAGGGTGTTTGGAACAGAGACTCCAAGGTCATAAGTCTAAAGGTATGCTTTCCAAACTTTTTTTCTCTCTCTTTCAAAATCCAAACACTCTTCTTTACCATATCTTTTAGTTCAGATTTATATGGCTTGGATAAGACCCCACCATTTCTGTGCTGAACGAACACAGCTATAGTCGGGTCGAGAAGACAATATGTATGGATCGGTTTAAGTGGATCTTAATCTCTTAATCAGTCATATCATGTGGCCTCATTCTACTTTTCTGGCCTAACATCTCATCTCATTGAGTCAGTTATTGCAATGAATTCTAATGGTGCTATAATTTCTGCATAATATGTGTTTAAGTTTTTAATTGAAGTTTGAATTCTCTCTTACTCAATATCGCCAACAAAACTGCTATTGAGGGCATAAGGAGACATGACTTGAAGGAGAACGAGAGAGTGAAGGGAACCGTAAAGTGTTTATGGGTAGAAGGGTTTTGGGTTTATCACTCCCGAAGTAGGTAAAGTGGTGGTGATAGTAGCGGTTAGAGATCCGGTGGAGGGTGGATATTTTGGTGGTTGTGGTGGTGATAGTAATTGTTATATTTGTGGGGAGTAAGGGCATTTTGTAGAGAGTGCCCCAAAACAGAAGCATTTTGAATAATTAGTGATGAGGTTTATATGAGTGTAGTAGATAAAGAAAATGAGAATACATACAAAGGGCATTTATGTCCTTTTATATGCCATTTACAGTTGGTTGGCGGTAAAGACTTAAATTAACACGTATTGAAAGTTTAAATACTGAATTGACACATTTTAAAGTTAAGATAGGTGTGGATTCCAACTAAGCTGAGCCAAATAGTATGATGCTTGAGCTCAACTCACTAAAGTACTACAAGGCTTGAGCTCGGTTCGAGCTAGAACCTTGAGCCTAAGCTTGGCTCAAGTCAAAAATTCGTAAGCTTGAACTTGACTTGGCTCGAGCTCGATTTGAGAAAAAAATGTTTTATAAAAATAAAAAATTATATATAAAAAATTTTTTATTTAATATTTTAAAAAATAAGAATTATAATATTTTTATTATATATATATATTCGAGTTTGACTCGCGAGCGTCATGAGCAGAGTTTTATTAGGTTTGAGCTCAATTCATTTATTAATCAAGCTTGTAAATTAGGCTAAAACTCGACTCAAAGCTCGATTGAAACCGAGCCAAATCGAGGTTTTTACGAGCCGAGCTCGAGTAGCTCGTCAAGAACCCAGCTCGTGGCCGTTCAAAGGCCAAAAATGAGTCCAAATTACAGAATACTAACCTCCAACTTTGCCTATTATTATGGCCAGAGACTCAGAATGAATCGAGTATATCCGAAAATTCCCACACATTGCTATAACATTTAGGGTAAAATATAAAAACCTCCCCTCAAATTTTTGATAATAATAAAAACCTCTCCTATAGTTTCACTTTAGCAAAAACCTCTCCTATACGAAAAACATTAAAGAGATGATCATCTTTTTTAAAATACCTATTTTATCCTTTCTCGAACACTGTTCACCTTCTTCCTCGTTCAAACCCAAAAGTAGAGGCAGCGGCGGCACCCCTCTAAATATTTTTGTTCCAACATATAGATATGTCAGTTAACCTTCTAGTTACGCTATTCATTCCACGGTCCTCATCTAAAGCCAATGGCCTTTTCCAAAAATATTTTTCTTCGCTTTGTTATATTTTCCTTGGGTTGAGAAGAGGAGAGAGAAGCAAGCAACTCTCAACACGGACTCAATCTTCCCCGGCTTTCCCTTGAGCCCATTGAACATTATGGCTTTCGAAAGAATAGTCGTCATCCAAGCTCCCTTCGTTGCTCAAATTAGTGCTGCTGACGGTGAGGTTCTCCCTGTTCTTCTCCGACCCAACAACTCAATCGGATTCTTTGACAGAGACAACCCCTTTGACCGTGGCAACTATAGAGTTCTGACCGCGACTGATGGTCTTTGCCCGTAGAACCTGAATCAGAGACCCCTTTTTGTATCTTGGTCTAAACGCATAACCCCCATGAGAGAAGCTCCTCTGAAACTGATCAGACCCTTTATCCAAAGGACCTGAAAACAAGCCACACTCAAGAGGTCCAGACATGAAGCCTCTCTCGATCGGACCAGATAAAAATCCCCTGTCGAGGGGACCGGAACCCATAACTCCCCCGAAATTTCCAGACAATGGACTAGAATTCATGAAATAGCAAGAAACAGGTTGCAGGGGAATGGAAGTAAAGGAGGTAGAGCTTTCAAAAGCAGCAGCTCGATCAAGACTGTTATAGGAATAGAGGTCAACAAAAGCTGTAGAGAGAGGGGTAGACATGTTAGCACTTACAAAAGGATTAGAGATGGATCGAAAGGTGATGGTCTCCTTCGAGTAAACCTTGGAGGAGGAGAGACGAGAGGAATCGGGGCAAACATAGCAGGAGTGGCCAAGATCTTCATCGAGAAGCTCGAATATAACCATAGCTATGTCATGACGGTGGCAAACTCCACCGGTGCCAAGGAAGCAAGAGGTGCCAAGCTTCCCGCAACTGTTACCCATGGAAGATAACCAAGAGAAAGAGAATTTCGGGCGTTACAATCCCAAAAATCGATATATCATTGCCGATATTTAGTGTTCGCTTTTTCTTAATGTACGTTTTATCTTTTATCGTTTCAGAAGAGGAGAGAGAATCAAGCAGCTCTTAACTCAAGTAATAACTAATTAGAGGGGTGCCGCCGTTGCCTCTGCTGCTTCTGGGTTCGAATTGTTCGAATTGAAAGAAGATGAATAGTGTTTGAAAAAGGGTAAAATAGGCATTTAAAAAAAATATCATCTTTTTAACGTTTTTTTGTCTTGGCCATTGGCTAAAGGTAGGTATTTGTTAATTTTGTCAAAAATAGAAGAAAAATTTTTACTAAAATAAAATTATAAAGAGATTTTTATGATTTTCAGAAAGTTTAAGGGAGGTTTTGTATTTTACCGTATCATTTATGCTTTTATAAGTGCATTCTGAGACACCTCACGTTTACACACCTTTTTTATTGGTACGCTGGTGGAGCTTTGAATCAACTTACTCAGCACGACGCGTTCAACTGTTCAAGAAGCCAAATAGCAATCAAACGCGTCACGCAGCAGGTGGTGGGTTTACTTCGCTAAATAATATTACTACCGACCTTAATCATCATAATATTTAATATTTTAATTAACACTAGATAATACAATATCACCAACTAATCCAGGACATTCGACAGCGGGACCCAGTCATCATCTGTCTCTAGTGTCTCTGTCATGGGCCCCATCTTGTCTGCAGTGAGTCCAAGTTCGGTGAAGCATACTCCGAATGTCTGGTAATTTTTCTCGTTTATTTTTTTATTTAATATTTAATTTATTTGGTTTTATGAGTAGAGAGAATAAATTAAGTAAAAGAGAGAGATAAAGAAGAAAAGTAAAGGAAAGAAAAGATAAAAGTCGTCGACGGGACGCGGTCTTCGCTTCCTTCTGCCTTCACGGCAACGATGGTGATGATGAGTGTCGTCTCTACGACAGCAGGCGCTTCAGAATCTCTCCACGTATATAAACACTTGTCCCTCATTCCATTCTCCACTCTGGATCTTGCTTTGAAACTCTCGTTGCTTATCAGGGATAAGTCTCCATCAAAGGAACCATGACCGGAAGAGAAATTCTACATAAGATGAAGGTAACCCTCTAGACCGTTCTTCCATTTCTCTGGCTCTTCTATTGGTAATTGTTATTTCGCTGATTTTTTTCTTGCGCCTTGAAATTTATAAATTGAACCAGATTATGGATGTTTATGCTCTTTGGTTCAATTGCTATTCTGAGTTTTGCACTAGATTTTTTTTTTTTGGGATCTAGAATTTGGCTTTCAGTGTTTTTGGATTCTTCTGCCATGGCTGATGAAATAAATTAGAAAGAGCGGTAATTATTGAAACAGTATTTGTTGTCTTTTTTTTTTTCTTCATGATTCATCGTGATGAAGGTTGTGGCTTCCCAGCTAACGTTTGATGATTTGAATTGCTAAGGCATCAAAGTATATGAGAGGTTCTTCCAAGATCACGACATGAGATGGGAAGAATATCCTTCGGGGCTTTATTCCTGTTGAATGACCATCTCCTCTCGGGTTTATAATTGGGGGCAATGTGATAAGCCTGTATGAATTGCGTACCCAATTCCAACTTGGAAAGCCTGCTTCTATTTCATTTATTTTTAACTTTTTTGTTTTATTTTTGGCCTAACAGATCACATTGAACCAACAAATAATTCCAGTTTGAGTGTTTGAAGTTTATCATTCTTTTGTCATTTGTTGGGTCATTTCATTTTAAACTGGGGTTCTTGGAACTTATATAAATCGATGTTGTTTGATGTTTATTACTTATGATTTGTTTAAAAGTAAAATGGACAAATTTTTGCAGGATGAAAGATTTGAGCTATATCCCCGCTCCCTTCTACAATAAGAGAATAATGATAGCCTGCACGGACAGTTTTAGCTGAAAATACTAATAAATTAGGGTGCTGATTATATAACTCTTTTTGTAGCAATAATTGATCAATGCATTTTACTAGTAAGTGATTTTTTTTTTTAATGTAGGAAAAAGCAGGTTTTAGTTCATCTGCAACAGATACAGGGAAAGGCAAAAGCAAGATGTCTGGAAAGCACATCACACATGGTTTCCACTTGGTTAAGGGAAAATCCCATCATCCCATGGAAGACTATGTTGTTGCAGAGTTTAAGAAAGTTAATGACAATGAATTGGGGTTATTCGCTATATTTGATGGCCATATGGGGCATGATGTTCCAGACTACTTGCGTTCTCACCTTTTTAACAATATTCTAGATGAGGTGACATATGTTACATAGTAGATTCCCTTTTCTGTTCTTATTTCTTGATAGATAATTCTATCCAAATAGTTGGGATTGAGTATGGATAATTCTGTCATCATTTGTTTTGTATCATTCTGACCTGTCCCTTCTCTTTGTCCAATCAGCCTGGCTTCTGGACTGAAACAGAGGCTGCAATCAAGAAAGCATATTCCACTACTGATTCTATTATTTTGGAGAAATCAGTTGATTTGGGGAGAGGAGGTTCAACTGCAGTTACTGCAATCTTGATTAATGGTGAGAAACTGGTAGTAGCAAATATTGGAGATTCTCGAGCTGTTATTTGCAAGAATGGTGTGGCCAAACAGCTTTCAGTTGATCATGAACCAAGTAAAGAGCGGGAAAGCATAGAGAGCAGAGGGGGTTTTGTATCAAATCTTCCAGGTAACCAGAATAATGTTGAATTGTTGATTAGTCCGATGTCATTACATGGGAAATACAAATCATATTTCTTAATTGGGTTTTCTCAGAAAACGATATTGAATAGAAAAGCTATCATATTTCTAATTTTTCTCAACTTGGAAAGCATTACAAGTTTTGCAAGATATGATCCACGAGGACCAATCTTTGTTACTGAATGCCATTTTCTTCTAATTAGTATTTCATTTCAAAAAATCATTCTGCTTCATTAGATGTGTAGTCAAACCTATGAATTATTACAAGGGAAATCTGCATGCTGTTTTGAACCAGAAGTCTCCCATACATACAGATCTTTCAAGTTTCAAGTCTATGGTGAGTGAGGACTAAATTTCTATTTCATGATGGATTCAGGGGACGTCCCACGAGTTGATGGGCAGTTGGCGGTGGCTAGGGCATTTGGGGATAAAAGCTTGAAAGGACACCTCAGTTCAGAACCAGATGTAGTGACAGAAATGATAGATGATGAAGCAGAGTTTGCCATCTTGGCAAGCGATGGGTTATGGAAGGTGGGTCTTGTCTAAAATCACTGTCTATTCATTCTTATTGCTGAATGTTATCTTGGAACAAGAGGGTGATCATTATCAGTTTGTCACAGTCCTATTTCTTGATTACTACATTTCATTTTTGGCCTAACACATTCACGTTTTCTGGTTATCTCTGAATCCTTCCCCAGGTGATGTCAAACCAAGAATCTGTGGACGCTATCCGACAGATAAAGGATGCTCAGTCAGCTTCCAAGCACCTCACAGAGGAGGCTCTTTCTAGGAAAAGCAAGGATGACATTTCCTGCATTGTTGTGAGGTTCCATTGACCCTCCTTTTGGCTGGAAGTTCTTCGATTTTGTTCGACAGAAGTCACAACACTGTACTTAGCTGATGTGTCTGTATTTTAGAAATAAGGAACCACATTACTCCTGTTCTTTGTCCCTATAAATTTGTAAAGGCTTCTTTCTATTATTGTTTCTATTGTTTGTAATAGTTGTTGTAGATGTACACCCATTGAAAATACAACTGATTGAATGAACATACTGTGTCAGCATTCCGGTCCCTGTTTACTTCTTTCTTTTGATCAAATTCAAAGTTGATACAATGATACTTAAGGTGAAGGTTTTGTTATGGGTCCGCGCGTAGGATTTCGTCACGGGAATGGGGTGATTCGGCTAGGCTAGGTAATACTAATGATAAACAACATAAGGGATGAGGAATAAGATAAGGGATGAGGAATGTGGTTGTTGGTGGTGAATTGGTGAGCAGAGCTGATGTGGAAAGATAAGAGCGGACTCATTCTGATGAGTTGTCATGTGGGCTCTGCCCTATTATTGCTGTTGGGCGGTGCATGCATGCTGATTGGCGATGCGTGCTGTTGTGTGGTATTGCCAGGGGGTGTGTGCTGTTGTGCGGCCTGTTGTGTGTATGACTGCGTTTGGAGTAGGCACTTGTGTGTATGACTGCGTTTGGGGTAGGCACTGTGAAGATCGGTCTAGGGGATCCAGGTGGTCTAAGTTGATGGTAGTCCATCCCATTCCACTAGAACCTCGAAGGCACCTTGATTGATGCACGACTGTACAAGAGCTCGAGGTTGGAGGATGGGGCTGCTGTCCTTTAGAGGGGGTAGAGGGGGCACTTGGTCCGGGGGAGTCCCCGAAAAAGGCTTCAGGAGGGACACATGGAAGATGTCATGGATTCTGCTGTGCTCTGGTAGCTCGAGTTGATAGGCAACCTTCCCAATCTGCCTGAGAACCTTGAAGGGCCTGTAAAATTTTGGGGCTAGCTTGGGGGGGTCCTCGGCGCTTGAGGGAGAGCTTCCGGTAGGGTTGGAGCCTCATCCAAACGAACTATCCCGGCTCGAAGGTGACTTCGCGGTGGTGCTGATCGTAGGCATGCTTCATGCGTGCCTGTGCATGCTGTAGGCACAAGGAGACTTCGGCCAAGAGGGCGTCACGGTCTTGGAGGCTACAGTCTACTTCTTCCAGCCGTGTTGAGCCTGGTTCGTACAACAGGAGACAGGGAGGGTCCCGGCCATATACCACTCGGAAGGGAGTCATGCCAAGGGAGGAGTGGTAGGACGTGTTATAACAGTATTCGGCCCACAGAAGGCACTCCACCCAACGTCTGGGCTGGTCTCCCACAAGGCAGCGGAGGTACATCTCTATTGTCCGGTTCACCACCTCTGTTTGGCCGTCCGTCTGTGGATGGTAGGCGGAGGAGAAGGCGAGGTTTACTCCCTGCAATCGGAAAAGCTCCTTCCAGAAGGTGTTGGTAAAGATCGGGTCCCTGTCACTAACAATGGACTCAGGTAGCCCATGTAATTGGAAGATGTGGCCGAAGAAGGCGTGGGCCACTGAGACCGCGCTGTAGGGGTGTGATAAGGGAAGGAAATGGGCATACTTTGAGAAGCGGTCCACCACTACAAATATCACCGATTTCCCTCCCACCTTGGGTAAGCCTTCTATGAAGTCCATGGAAATATCTACCCAGATTTGAGTGGGGAGGGAGAGGGGTTGGAGAAGGCCTGCTGGGTGCAAGTTTTCCCACTTCTGTTGTTGGCACGTTGAACAGTTTTGGATGAAGTCCCGTACCGAAGCCTTCATGCCCTGCTAGTGGAAATCTGCATGGATGCGGTGCAATGTCTTTTGGATACCCTCAAGTGTGGCGTTGTGTATACTAGAGATAACGGAGGGAATTAAGGGGCAGCCGGTTGGAAGATAAATTCGGCCCTTGTACAGTACCAACCCGTCCTGTATGCTCCACTTGGAGTTGGTCGTTCCCGCCTGTATTGTCTTGAGCAAATTGCTCCATTCGAGTGACTGTGGAAGTTCATTCCGAATGTCTTCCAGCAGGGAGGCTCGGGGCTGTGAAATCGTATGGAGTAGCATGTCGTCTTTGCGACGGGACAAGGCATCTGCAGCACGGTTCAAGGCCCCGGCCTTGTAGTCCACCCAGAAGTCAAATCCAAGGAGTTTGCTGACCCAATGCTATTGTGGCGAGGCAGTGAGCCGTTGTTCCAGCAGATATTTGAGGTTGTAATGGTCCGTCTTGACTATGAAAGATCTGCCCCACAAGTATGGCTTCTAGTGCTGCACTGCCTTAGCTAGGCCAATAAGTTCTCGCTCGTAGGCGGGCAACTTAAGGTGGCGGTCAGCCAGCTTGCGGCTAAAAAAGGCAATGGGGTGTCCTTGTTGTTGTAGTATCGCGCCTATACCAGTGTCGGAGGTGTCACACTCCACTGTGAACTCAAGATCAAAGTTGGGCAACTGTAGAACTGGTGTGGAGGAGAGGGCTTCTCTTAATTTTACAAAGGCTGCTTCAGCTGTACTATCCCATAGCAAGGTGTTTTTTTTTAGCAGACTTGTTAGTCGGGCTGCCAACAATCCGTAATTGTGAACGAACTTGCGGTAGTAGCCGGTCAGCCCTAGGAAACCATGAAGGGCCTTGGCGGATTGCGGTCTGGGCCATTCTTTGATGGTCTGAATCTTGGAGTCATCCACAGTGACCCCTTGACCGTTAATCACATGTCCCAAGTAAAGGACCCTGCATTCCCCAAAGGAGCATTTTGACCGTTTGAGGAAGAGCTGATGGTGCTACAGGAGTTCAAGAACAATTCGCAGATGCTACACATGCTCCACCCAAGATTTGTCATAGACTAGGATGTCAATGAAAAGTACCAAGACAAATCTACGTAGATGGGAGTGAAACACCTCGTTCATCAGGGCCTAGAACGTGGATGGCGCGTTGCTAAGACCGAAGGGCATGACCAGGAACTCGAAGTGGCCATAGTGTGTTTTGAAGGCCGTTTTCTCTACATCTTCTGGGGTCATTCGGACCTGGAAGTATCCTGATCGGGGATCTAGCTTGGAGAAATACTACACTCCATGGAGTTCGTCTAACAGCTCATCTACGACTGGAATGGGAAACTTATCCTTGACCGTCCGACTGTTAGGTTCTTTGTAATCCACACAGAATCTCCAAGTCCCGTCTTGCTTGGGCACCAAGAGAACTGGGGAGGAGAAAGGAGAGCGGCTGGGGCAGATGATCCCTTGCTGTAACATGTCTGCGCACTACTCTCTATTTCATCTTTCTGCCTATGTGGGTAGCAGTAGGGCCTGACAACAATGGGATCTGATCCGGTTATCAGAGGGATTCGGTGGTCACAAGCTCTGGGAGGGGGAAGCCCCTTGGGCTCCTTGAATACTCTAGAGAAGTCCGTAAGGAGCCTTTCCATATCTGTTGCACATGAGTCCCCACCTTGGAGTGTATGTAGTTGCACCATTGTTCTTATTCTGGTTCCCCACCATGTGACTGGTTTGCCATCCAAGTGGAAGGTCATGGTCAGGGCGGCGAAATCCCACAGAGTTGGTCCAAGCGTGATCAGCCATTTAACACCTAGGACAATGTCAAATTCATCCAAGGATAGTATGAATAAATCTGCTTGGAAGGACTCTATTCCGACCTGAATTCTGGTGCCTTTGCAAATTCTGGGGTTGTGAACTCTTTCCCCATTTGCCACAGCCACCTGTAATTGTGGTCTTCCTTCCATGGGCAGTTCTAACTTGCGGGCTGCCTATTCGTTAATGAAATTGTGGGTGCTACACGAGTCTACCAGAATATGGGCTGACCGCTTTGCTATCAATGCTCTCAGTTGCATGGTTTGGGAGGTCTTGACCCCCGTAATGGCATGGAGGGAGATTTCTGGTTCTGATGTTGCAGGTTCGTCCTCTTCCTCTTTGGGTTCTTCTACTAGAAGACAGAACAACTTCTTACACTTGTGGCCCACAGAGTACAGGTCATCGCAATTGAAGCATTGCCCCCTTGCACGCCATTCCGCCATCTCGTCTCGGGTCAGCCGCCTAATGGGGGGTGCAGACCTCCTGCTCCCTATGCTTGACGCTATTCTGGAGGGGTTGCTCGTAGGCAGCCTTGGTTCTTTGCTGGTGATCGAAGAGGGAGTCACTCCTGCTGTCTTCGAAGGCGCCCATGTTGATGTCGACCGTCCTATACTAAAGCCCCCGTGGGAGATCTACATCTTCCTTTCGAAGGCACGTGTGAGGTTCATGGCTATGACTAGATTAGGGGGTGCTACATCTCGACGTCCACCCTTAGGGGTTCCACTAGCCCTGCTGTGAACATGTCGACTTGTTGGTCTGGGCGTACCGAGGATGCTCTGGCGAGAAGAGTTTGGAATTGGCACTGATAATCCGCCGCAGTCCCAGTTTGCTTGAGGTTGATCAGTTCGCCCAGCGGGTTGCTTGTCAGCGGGGGTCCAAACTGGAGGGGGCAATAGGATTTAAATTGTTCCCAACTAAGCCCGGGTTCTTCCTGCTCTAGGCAGTAGAACCAAAGCTATGCCTCTTTTGTGAGGTGGAAAGCGGCCAGATTGACCTTGTCTCTGTCATCGGTGCATTGGTTGCGGAAGAACTGCTCGCAGCGGTGCAACCATCCTAGTGGGTCTCCAGCGCCGTTGTAGGATGGAAATTCTAGCCGACTGTATTTGGGAATAGCAGCGGCAGTCAGGGTGGCCACCTGATGTTCGCCAGACGTTTCTGCCCAGTCTAGTCTGCGGTTGTTGTTGGTGGCGGTTCCTTCTGAGTTTCTTTCCCTATTGGCTAAGAACGTCTCCAGCAAGAGCCGAAGCTCCCGGACATCATCCTTGACCTCACGTACCTCCATGCTGGTCTTTACAAGTTTGTGTTCCAGTTCGTGGACCTTGGAAGACAGTGGCTCTTGTTCCTCCATGACGGTAGGCTCTGATACCAGAATGTTATGGGGCCTTGCATAGGATCTCGTCACGGGTCGGTCCACCGGGAGAGACTCCTGCCTTCCCTTGCCCTTGCCCTTACATACAAACCCTATTGTGGCAATCGCGTGGGTGATTTGTTCAAGAGATCACCCGAACTCTCCTAACACCTTTCTTTGGTTGAAAAACAGAATGTCTTTACTTCCATTCGTAGCTCCTTAAATAGGAGGTTACATAAGGACACTCCTTATTGGATTCGGCTAGGCTAGGTAATCCAACTTAACTCAAACTCTTAATTACCTACTCCTAATGATAACACAACTCTTAAGATAAGATAAGATAAGATAAAATAAGATATGGGTTGAGGAATGGGGTAGCTGGCGGTGAGTTGGCAAGTAGAGCTGATGTGGCAAGATAAGAGCGGACCCACTTTGATGAGTTGTCATGTGGGCCCTGCCCTACTTTTGTTGTCGGGCGGTGCGCGCCTCACAGTGCCGCTGCCTTGCAGTGCGGTGCATGCTACATACTACTGGGCGGTGCATGCGCGCTGACTGGCGAGGCGTGCTGCGCGCTGCCTGGCGGTGCATGCTACTGCGCGACCTGCTGTGTGTGCTACTGCCTATGACTGCACCGCAGTGTGCTGCCCGTAGGTGTGTCCATAACAGGTTTCTTTCTTGTTTCCTTTTTTTTCATGAGTGCATTCTATTGGAGAATGCAGATGTAATTATGTAAATTATGAATCTAAGAGCAATATTTGATTTATTCCATCATATGGGATGTATGGCCCACAAAAGAGGAATGAACAAGATGCGGCATTGTGGAAAATATGAGATGCCCACAAAGCAATGAACTGTGGTTTGGCCACCTGATGCAATCATCCAATCTACATCTATAGCAGCTTTGTAGCCTGTCCTTTATTTGTGTTTTACACAAACAATGTCTCATCAAGTTTAATTTAATCTTTATTAAACTTGATAAAAGTTGGGCTTTATCTCTGATAACAAGACAAGGGTTTTTGCCTCAAAATTGACCTATTAATAGAGAATAGTGAGAGGAACCTTTGTCGCCCACTTTTGGTGCCTAAAACAAGTTTTCCATGAAACATTCCTCCATCTTTTAGCTTTCTTTTAGTTTAAGAATATTTGATTTTAGGGTTTAGAGTTGGGATTTAGGGGTTTAGGGTTGGATCTGAAAATCAGCCATATTTTCTCACTGCAGTATATCGGTATTGTCTACTACTACCAATTGGGAAATTCTGGATTGACCACATTTGCACTTCTCCAATCCACGTTATTCTGTGACCTTGCTTAACGGTATTTTTTGCTAGTAATATAATTTTGATATTTAATATTGGGTAAAATACAAAAACTTCTCCTAAAGCTTTTGACAATCTTAAAAACCTTCCCTATAATGTAAAATGTTAGATTGATGCAGCAGTTTTTTTCTAAATACCCATTATACTTTTTTATAAATTATTTTATATACAAAATTACTGAAATAATCACATTTTAACTCAATAAAAAATGACCATTTCAGTAATTTTACATACAAAATTACTGAAATATGTTTTTTTATTGAGTTAAAATAGGATTATTTCAGTAATTTTGTATGTAAAATAATTTATAAAAGGTAAAATGAATATTTGAAAAAAACTGGTGCATCAATCTAACGTTTCCGCCGGAACAATGATAGAAGGGAGATTTTTGTTGAGTTTCTCAAAAGTTCAGTGGGGAGATATTTATTAAAATAAAACTATAGGGAGGTTTTTTATGATTGTCATAAACTTCAGGGGAGATTTTTGTATTTTACCCTTTAATATTTAGCCTCAATTTCCGACTAAGTAATAGATCTGATTTCTTTTTTTTTTTATTATTTAAATCCAATTTAATAAAAAACTGAGCTCCAAATTGGATGCAATCATACAATTGATGGTCCCAGAAATAGTAGTTAAAATATTTGAATGCAAAATGAGAAAAAACATTTTGCTTTTTTAAAATATAAATATGAAATTTATAATACAATATACAAGATTTATACTATTGTATTTGTATTCTTTTCAATACAATATACAAATATGTTAAATATAAATACATACAAAATAATACAAAATACAAAGTTTTGCATATTTGTATTTATACTCCTTCCAAGCTCAGGGCAAGATTTTGTTTTGCATTATACATTTTATTTTTGTACCCTTCTCAAATTGAGCCTTAGCCTAAGAAAGAGTACATATAAAATAATACAGAATAAAAAATTTTGCATTGTTAAACATATGTTTTGTACTCTTATGAGTGCTGAGCCCAAAGGGACGAACTCACATTTGATCATCTCTAGATCAGCCTGGACTCGCATCAAGCTGAAAATTTTGAATGCTGGGCCTGGGCCCAATATTTTTTTACCACTAAATTTATAAACCTGAAAAGTCTAGGCTCATATACTGGCTCGGGATTTGAGATCGATCAAGCCTAGGGCTCACATTATATAGAAGGTTCAATATATGGTAAGTTCAAAGTATTGATACACCTTTTTAGTCTTTTTAGGTTATGTTTGAGAATGTTTAGGTTAAAAATAAGTGCTTAAAAATAAGCGTTTATTCGAATAAACACTTATTTGCATTTGACACTTAATTTTTTCAAGTGTCTTTTTTTAAATAAGCATTTATTTTATATAGTGCATCTGGTAGTTTTTTTTCTCTAATAAGCATTTGTGACTATTTTATCATTTATTTTCTTTCAAATTTTTAAAATATTCTCTTGGAAAACACTTTTATTAAATTACTTTTAAAAAACACTTTAGTGAAAGTACTTTTATAAAAGCATTTCTATAAAAGTTCTTTCATTCTTAAAAGTGCTTTTTTAAAAGTGTTTTCATAAAATTACTTTCTTAAAAGTGTTTTTGTAAAAGTACTTTCATAAAAATAGTTTTGCAAAAGTGTTTTCGTAAAAGTATTTTCATAAAAGTACTTTTATAAAATTCAAGTAGGGATACTTTTATAAGTAGTATTTTAAAATTTAATTAGGGATAATTTTGGAAGAAAATTTTGAATAAGTGCTTTTGTATAAACACTTAAAAAAAGCTGGAAATTTGGGATTAAAAAATAAGCTCTTATTTTTAAAATAAGCACTTATTTTGGGATTATTTCCCAAATACCAATAAGTGCTTAATGGCCTAAATAAACACTTAAAAAACTCACAAACATGGCCTTAATTTCAATTATATATTCATTAAAAAAAGGATTCTCAACATGTCTGATATGGGGCGTATGAGCATATCTTATAGGTACTTTGAACCTTGATCATATGTGCTAAGCCCATCCTTTTATCATTTCATAGCGGCATAACACCACTATGCTATCATTTTCTTTCCTTTTTGGTCAAGCTCAGTTTGGAAGGAATACAAATACAAATATGTACAGTGCAAAATCTTGTATTTTGAATTATTTTTGCATGTTTTTTTTTATAGAAAGATAGCAAGATAATTCATTAATAAAGTCTCAAAATACACAAACCAAACAGAGGTTAAGGTCTATTTAAGTCTTGGTTGGCCAGATTTTGAATCCATTCTGGCATATCAAGGATAAACAACCCAGACTCTTGTAGACCCTTTTTTGCTAGCAAGTGTGCCACAGCATTACAAGACCTATTTACGTAACCAAAAGAAATTGTTAGATCATCAGTCAATGGTTTAATAACTAAACAGAAAGTTTGCATCCGAAACTAAATCCAAGTTTCTTGTTTGAAGCGCCTGCACCAAAAATTGACAATCCGACTCCACTTCGATTACTTCTTCTTTGTACATGCTCAAAATCTCCAAGCTATTTAGAATCGCTATTGCTTCTGCCTATATGGGGGAAGTTGGTATTGACTTGCCAAAAACTGCAGCTATGATAGCACTATTTTCATTCCTTAGAACTGCTCCAAAACCTGACCTTTCATGACCCTCAGCATTCCCATCCATGTTCAATTTGAGCTTCCCTGCATCTGGTGCTTTCCAAAAAGATGGTCTTCCATCATTCGAGTTTGGATGTTGAAGTGAAGAATCTTGCGATCCTACTTGGGAAATCATCACTCTCTTCCTCCACATCTTGTAAGAAGAGAGTAACTCTAAGGGATGGATCAATGTTCTCAAGAATTTTCCTGTTTCTAGATTTCCAATATTTCATAAAAGCAGAAAGGAAAAAGACATTAGGTTCTCTTTTCTCTCTCTCTCTCTCCGGTTAACAAAAAACTCCACCTAGATTTGAAACCAAGTATTAAACGTTGATTTGTTCCAACTCTCCCTCCCCCCTCCCATGAAACTGAGGTGAGATCTAAACCATGTAGGTTTTGCGTGATCACATTCAAAGAGGTAGTGCATTACAGTTTCAAGATGTTGGTTGCAAATAGGGCAAAGGCTGTCATTTGATAGTTTTCTATTATAAAGATTTTCCTTCACAGCCAAGGCACTTTGAGAGCATTTCCATATAAATTTCTTGATTTTTGGGTCAGTTTTTTATTTTCAAATTTCAGTCTTGTTTTTTCTCCAATCTATCCAAATTTGTATATGTATTTGCATTTGTATTCTTTCCAAACTGAGCCCGATAAAAATGTTTGCACAATTCACTCGTTTGGCGGTTTAGGTGTAAGAACAAGGCTGCCAACGTGTCAGATCTGGGGCAGGTGGTTTTAGTCACTAATCGATTATTAATGGGGACAAAATCAAAGACCCAAAACTGTATTAATAGTCAGATTTATTGGGTACCTAATTATGTGAAAAGTACATTTATTTATTTGAATAATAACTTAAATTTTAAATAATGATCGTAGAACCTTAATAAAAATGATAGTAAAAGGCCAAATTATTTATATGTTAATATATTAAACATTTAAATTAATATATATTGCATATTCTTTATCAAATTTATCATTTCAAATATAAAATATAAGAAAATTATAAAAAAACAAGAAAATATTATACATATTTAATAAAATAATTGGTTTGGGTCTGAATTCATTCAAGACAAACAAGAACCGGAATTAACCCAATTATTAATCCCAAAATCATAAAATCAGAACCCATTGATAGCCCTAACACTAACACATTGCACTAGTGTTAGGGCAAAATGGCTATTAGACATTAGAGATTTAGAGCCCCAATCTAGAATATGTTCCAAACAAGATTTGACACCACACATCTTATAGTTGGTGAGCCTTAGTCTTGGGATTGGGATCCATTCATAGAAAAAACTGTCCCAATAGGCTTCCAATATAATCTGCGTTCATGCATCTCACCATGAGATTGGGATCTGGTGAGTGGTGATTTGGCCTTCCGCTAATCTAGTAATACATGGCATCCTTTTTTGTTGCTTGACACATCAGCGCCACATGGATAGATGCGTATCTCACCAAATCAAGGAGACACACTCTGGAATTAGTATAGGGCACCTCAGCAAGGCGACTAGTAGCATCTTGTTCAGGGTCGACCTGTGGTACCTCACCGTTATCAATCCAAGGGACCTCGGCATGAGGAGCGACCTCCCTCGATGACTTATTGACCTATGGTACCTGTCAATACTAGGGGTGTAAACGGATTGAATTCGAATCAGTTCAGGCAATATCCGAATTCGAATCCGATTAGAAAATCCGATATCTGAATTCGATTTAATATTCGACAAATATTGAAAATTATTATCCGAATTCAAATCCGATTAAATATTCAAATATTTGATTCAATCCGAATTCAATTACTTAATTATTTTAGATAATTAATAAATATATAAAATAAATATTTTATTGATATAAAGTATATAAATATATAAATTATATATATAACTTAATTATATATAAATTATATAAAATATTTTATATATAAATATATAAGAATTAAATAATCAATTGAATTCAAATATTTATTGAATCGAATCAGGTCATATTTGAATTCGAATCTGATTAACTATTTGGTATGAATAGGATATTCGAATTTGACTAATTAGATATTTAAATTATCCAAATTCGATTCAATTATGTCAAATATCGAATTCGAAATTGGATTTTCGAATACCGTTTACACCCCAAGTCAATATTGGTCAAGGAACCTCGAGGTGAGGATCCGTCTCCTTCGAGGACTTGCCGACCTTCCTGAGGTCCAAATGGCAACCTGTGAGACATGCTCACTGACTTCCTCCGTGGGCATCCCACCATTCCTGGGTGCTCCGAAAGTCAATTCCCATACCAAATGTATCGAAGGAAGGCACAAAAGCCTAGTATGCATGCAAAACAACCTCGAAGGACTTTAGACCAGTAAACTACATCTTCTCGAAGATCTCGGATGCAATGCATGGAGTTTACCCCAAACAATATCTATATAAATGTCTCATTTCCAACTTCAAGAGGTATGCACAATTTAGCTCTCACATCTCTCTATTTCTTTTCGTTCTTTAGCTCTCTCTAAAATTTCTAATTCATTGACTCAATCATCGGAGTGCCCACCTCAAATAAAGTAGCCTAGGCACTCTAGTACTGTTTTTTTGTAGGTAAACCTAGCAAACTAAGCTCCGAATTGCTTCTCCAACAAGGAACTGCCAGATCACACATAATCAGGACCCACTATAAGAATGAGATTCACTATATCATACACGGTGGAATGTCGGTGTGAGGAGCGCTCTCTGATGAGCAGATCCCAATTCATGTGAGGATCTGCTCCTCACAAATAGGCGCCTCACATGCACATCCACCGTGCATTGGGAACATCTCCCGTGAATAATAACTAATACTCACGGGAGATGTTCCCAATGCAAGGTAGGATGTGGGTGTGAGGCGCCAGTTAGTGAGGAGCAGATCCGGTCTCCCAATTCATCTGCGGTTTGCGGACAAAGATGATGTTGTTGGAACGTGTTGGTAATTGGCACAGTTTATTTGATGTGGGTTCCAGTCTTTGGCTATGCACGTGTCAAGGAGCATTATTCTCTTTTAATGATAAGAAAATCAGGGCGCGTTCGGACCGTCAGCTATAGCCGTTAGAATATAAGCGCCTTTCCGAATCGGAGGGTCGCTTCCATGAATTATTGTTAACGCCGTCTCGGTCTCTTTGGGCTGCTACTCTCCTTTTCAAATATTCGACCGTTGGCATTGTAACGTTAACACTTTAACACATTGCCTCTCTCCAACTTCCCAAGTCTGACCGTTTATTTCCTCCCATCTCCTTTTCGTTCCCTCACTGCGGAACATCCGAAGGGCTTCATCGATCAAAAGGTATTCGATCCATCAATGGCAATGGAAGCTGCCATGATCGACGAGACGTACGAGTTCTCTGCGCCTCGTTACTTCGACTTCATTAATGGCGAGACTGAAGAGGAGATGCAAAGAGCAGAGCTCTGGTTCGAGACCGCTCTCAGCTACGCCCCCTCGCGTATGTTGTCTTCTCACTATTTCTTGTAAAGTTTTTCTTAGTTTCTGGCGAGACAGAATTAGACTCTGTTTTCTAAAATCTTTGGGTTCTGCGATCTATCGTGCACTTAAATGTCTTAGAAATTCATGATTTCGGAAAAATGTTCTTGAACTCCTAGAAGATTTTTAAAAGCTTTGTGCAAATATGAGGTGTCGTTTCACTTTACTTGATCTATTTTTTCCTGTTTCTATGTTCAAAGAATAGGATCAAGATTAAATCATTTCTATCAATTAATGCAGCTTTCATGCCAAGGATTAAAACAGGTAGGTCTTTTCAAATAGAAACCCTCTGCGATTTCAGTGATGCGGAAAATATCCAGAAGGTAATTTTTAAAACCTTCATTTAGACTTAGTTTCTGAACCAATTGCTAACAAGAGATACGACCTAATCAACACTCGGTCGCTACCTTAATGACGTTTTAGGCATCTGGATCATCGGACACCACGGTTGCATCCGTTCTCGCTCAAGAAGCAGCATTGGCGCCGGCCGAAGAGGTAAAAGCCTCGAGGTACGTTCATCAGGGATGCATAAAACACATTTTCTTTTTCTAGTTCTTATCGTCCACACGAAATTCTAATTTTTTTAGTTCATTAGTCCAGGCCCCAGTCTGAGCACATCCCCGTGGAAACTGCAAAGGGAAATCAGATTGAGGAAGAAAGTAAAACATGTCGCATTGAACAACAAGTATGTTGATTCATCAAAGGGAATTTTTTTCCACCTGATACTACCTTTCAGTCTTGGAAACTCTTCTAACGAATTCCCCTCTAACAGACTCTTGCTGCTGAGCAAACTTGTGAAGACAAGAATGGTGTTCACACTCAAGACAGTGGAAGGTTTGTTTTTATTGTTAACCTACTTATCCTGAAACACATGGACCTAAATTGTTAGTTTAGTTCTCACATCTTAACTATAGTACCATTTTTCTGCCGGTTTCAGTGTTTTGGCACGAAATAACGCTACAATTGTGGAGACTAAGAGAGAGGGTGCCAATGAGACTACTTCCTCTGTGGTCTCTGTCATCCAAGGTGGTCATCATATTCAGATTTTTTTTTCTCCTAGAATGTTTACATGGTTTATCCTTCTAGAATGTCAAGTCGCATTGCAGTTCACAGTTTTTCAATATTCTATGTTTTAGCGGCAGGTACAGAAGTTTGTACGCCCAAACCACAGACTGTATCTAGGAAAGCAAAGCCACTGGCGACAACTTCGAAGAATAAACTGACAGCAAAGAAGATAGCTAGTGCAATTAGAAACCCATCTGCTCTGAAGCCAAAAAATCAGTCCCAGCTATCGCAAGCTAAAAATGGAAAACCAACCAGTGCTAGAAGGTCGGTATTATATTGATTCATGGTGGTTATTTCTGATTTCTGAAGCTGAAATTGTTATAATTCTAAATATTTTGTTCCCGATTTATAGTGTAACTACTGCCAAAAGCACAGTTGTGGCACCAGATTTTGCTCAAGAAAATCAGGCAATTAAGAGACAGAAGCTAGAGGGGGGAAGATCTAGACAGGTTATTCTTGCAACTTTTCTCGTTTTTATTTTTTGGATACGATATTTCTTACTCTTCCATTACTATCAATGACTATGACTGAATTGTAATGTTCGTGGATTTTTTTTTTTTTTTTTTTTGAAATTCCAGATACTGAATGTCAAAACCCTGAATCTTCCCCACAAATCAAAATCAGGTTTAATTACTGGAGATGCTAAGTTGTGCCCCTTAACTACAAAAACTCGAAAAGAGGAGGACAGAAAGGTTAATCAATTAAGTTCTTATAAAGACTATGAATGATAATCAACGTAAAATGCAATTATTTTACTGATTCAATTAATACTTTCTTTAATTACCAGGTCTATGTTCGGGAAGTGGCTGCTGCTACCCCTTTTGTTTCTGCGGCAGAAATGGTGAAGAAATTCCAGACAAGCACTCGAGAGATGGGAATTCCTAATAGCAGCCTCTCCCTTTCACATGTAAATAATGAAGTACCTTACGATTTCTTTTTTCTCCCCCTTTGTTGTATCTATTTTTCTTTCTGTTCCTTCCCATTAAAATCATATATGAGGTTAATCATCTGTAAAGAGAAATTAAAGTTGGGGGGGATGGGTTGGTCTATCCTCAGGATGCTGCTGCTTCTATTATACAAAGAAAGCCAAAACTGACTTTGACAAGGCCCAAGGAGCCAGAACTGGAAACAACCAATAGGATTCGTGCTACAAGGGTGAAGAGTACTGCAGAACTTGAGGAAGAAATGATGGCCAATATCCCAAAGTTTAAGGCCAGGCCTTTAAACAAAAAGGTCAGCTGCTTGCTCATAATTCTTAGATGAATTTTTATTTTATCACTAAATTCTTCTTAGTTTCCTCCCCAGTTGACTGCTTATTTATGGTTGCATATATTCTTGTCTGCAGATCCTGGAAGCGCCAACACTGCCTGCATTTCCAAGAAGCACCCCTCAACTACCAGAATTTCAGGAATTTCATTTGAAGACAATGGAAAGGGCAAACCAACACGCTGAAACATCAACAGTTGTATCGTCAACTGAATCCTCTTGTCAGGTTAGAATGAGTTGTTTTTACTGTTTCTTTTCCTTTTTCTAGTGTGCTCTACAGTTTGTTAATGGGAAATAAATGGTATTATTGACAGAATGTAGACAAACCCCATAAGCTTACTTCACCTAGGACTCCTCGTCTTGAAACATCATTACGAGCTAGGCCACCCAAGTAAGTCATTTTTGTAAGTTGGGATATTTTGGTTTTTTTAATCAGAAAAAGAATTTCTGGATTACTGATCGATTTTTATCTACATATACTTTGAATAGGGTTAAGAGTTCTCAGGAATTAGAGCAGGAAGAACTGGAAAAGATGCCGAAATTTAAAGCTAGGCCACTGAACAGAAAGGTCATTATTCTTCTCCTCTAAAAGTTATTATATGGGCATAAAACATCAAATAAACTTTATTCAGATTAAATCTTATTTCATTAACACTTAAATATAACATTTTTTAGATATTTGAGAGCAAAGGAGACTTGGGAATTTTCCATAGTTCAAAACCCAATGTGACCAAGCCTCAAGAGTTCCATTTTGCAACTGATGAACGTATCCCACCACCAGCGACTGTTATTGACCTCTTTGACAAGGTAAATATCAGAAGGGGATCCCTTCTTTCTACCTCGACTGTTTTTTGTGGTGTTTCCTGTGGTTTTCTCTTATTTGCTATTTTACCTTTCCAGCTTTCTTTGAGTTCGGAACCTCGCCAGGACCATCAAGTTCTGAAACTGACTACACCAAATCCATTCCATCTCCATACAGAGGTATTATCAACCCAACCTCCTTAAAATATCAGTAACCCGATACTTCAAGGGTTATCTGGGTATCATAGACAACTATGTTTTCTTCATCTATTTTTTTTTTTTTTTTTATGCTTCCTCTGATAGGAGCGTGGAGCTGAGAAAGAGAGAAGGTTGGCAATGGAACTTCAACAAAAGCAATGGCAAGAGGAGAAGGCTAGGATCCCGAAGGCTACACCATACCCTTACACTACAGACTATCCAGTGGTAATGACATGCTCTTATGCCCTATTTTCTTCCTTCCCTCGCATTTCTGAGACTAAGCTTGATAAGCATAATTACCTCATGCAGATACCATCAAAACCTGAGCCAAAGCCATGCACAAAACCTGAACCTTTCCAGTTGGAAAGTCTCGTGAGGCATGAAGAGGAAGTACAAAGAGAAATGGAGGAAAGACAGAGGAAAGAGAAAGAAGAGGTTCAGATGAGGATCTTCAAGGCACAACCTATCATGAAAGAGTAAGATTTCACCCAGATATACTTTTCAAATTAACTGAAGATATATGATTTTCCAGTTAAACTTTTTTCCACACAGAAGTTGATGAAACTTGTATACCAATTTTATGGATGAATGCAGTGACCCAATTCCAGTTCCTGAGAAAACACGGAAACCGCTCACCCAAGTGCAAGAGTTTGCACTTCATGTTGATCACAGGGCTGTGGATAGAGCAGAATTTGATAAGAAGGTGAACAAAAACTTCTTCCTATTTTCCTTTTAGCAGCAGGATCAATCTCTACACACTTTGCACTGATGCATGGAATACTTGTTTATATTTGCAGATCAAAGAAAAAGAAATGATGTACAAGAGGTACAGGGAGGAATATGAATCTGCTAAATTGGTAATAATAACAATATATCTTTTATGTTATAATAAGCCCTTGTTTAATTGCTACTTTGAGCATTGATTTATGTTTGTGACTTGCAGATGGAAGAAGAAAAAGCACTCAAACAATTGAGGAGGACAATGATACCTCATGCAAGATCAATGCCTAGTTTTGCAAATCCTTTTCATCCACAGAAGTAAGCAAAACTAATCTCACTTAAACCCCGTGTTTTATTTATAGATTTTCTTAATTGTGATGGTAACTGCTGTGTGTGGTGGAACAGAGCATGCAAAGAAACAACAAAGGCAAAATCCCCTAAACTGCGAGTAGCCCAGAGAAAAGACAGAAGGCGACTGGTTGGTGTTGCTGCCGCAACTTCTAGTGCTGCCACGAACATGAGATGATTGAGAATGGTGGACGACCCCTTGCAATGTTCAAGAATTCTTGAACCAGAAGGCGACTGGTTAGTGTTGCAGCAGCAACGCAACGTGCTGCTACGAACACGAGAGGATTGGGACTAGTGGGCGACCCTTAATGTTCAAGAATTGTTCAAGAATTCTTGAACTCAATCATCTTCTTTTTGTGATGTTATTCAGACTTGCAAAAAGAAAAAAAAAAAATGAACGACTGTTTTCTTTGTGTAACAATTACGAGTCTTCCATGTTTGCTTTACGAGTCTCAGAGATACCGCTAAGAAGCCAAGCGGAGCAAACTGCTGCATCTGAAGTGTAGTCACAGACCAGGGCTTTGGATAAGATGCGTGTAGAATTTTCCTTCCCCAATCAAACGATTTATTTATTAGACCATTATCTTGGACCTAATTGCTTGCCTGCTTCAGCAGAAGAAATTCGGGACCCACCCTCCATCAGAATAAACCATTATCTTAAAAATTTTTACCGTTTCAAAGGGCAATAATGCCAAAAACCATGGGTGGGGGGATTAAGAATTCATTTTCAAGAAAACCTAAAGCTGCAGCGGATGGGCGGACAATGGCTGCTTCTTTTCATAGTTGTGTTGAAACTTGAACTAGAAAAGAGAATGGCAACAAAATCAATTTTCTTTTTTAGGGTCCATTTGGTGCATCTTTTTATATAATTTTTTGGCTGTTTATAAGTTGGGAAGATTAAAAATCGGTTTATTTTTATTTGGCATACTGAACATTTAACTGCCAAAAGATGGAGCGTCAAAAACGTATAAAACTCATTTTAGGCCGATTTTGGAAAGTTTCAAATAAAACTTTCGACGTCTTTCACGTTTTAATTTCACACAAATAAACCCAAAATAATGCTAAACCCGAAATAATGCACATCTGCCAAATAATCTTCGAACTTTCCGAACCTTATGCTTCTTTTGACTTTCAGAACTAAAACAAGATATTTAGAAAAAAACTTGCCAAACAGACTCTTACCTATAGTATTCAATTAATGAATAGTGGAATCCCCATTTCGTTTTATGTGATTGTGGACAGTGAAAAAAACAGAAGCACTTTCAGTTTCACTGTGTTGTCCTTGCCACTGACCACATGACTGATGTCTGATTCTTTCTCAAAATAAGGGCCCCATCCGTTGTCCCTTCGTCCATCTACCCTTCGTGGGCCCTAGAAGAATGGAAAGAGAAGGGACGACGTCGATATCAGAGGGTGACACATGGGCTACCCTCAACATACATGCTATCTGAATTTTGAGCTCATGAGACCACTAATGAGCTCAGTACTTCATCCTATGTAGGGGGACCCTCTCCCGGTCCTTCATCCTTATCCGCCAGCTCTTACCTATATTTCTACCTTGTTCTCTTTCTCATATATATCTCAATACATGAATGGGTTGGGAGATATTTAAGGGAGGCTTAAAATGGTAATTTTGAATACCTGGGCCCCCACCCCTTCTTCTATATAATTGAGCTATGGTAATTCATTTAGCCAAACTATACTGAATAGTGAATACTGATCAACTCATAAGTCAGGAGGAGGATCGCCATGGTTTTGTTGGAGAAGCTCTGGGACGACGTTGTTGCTGGCCCTCAACCTGACCGTGGCCTCGGCAGGCTCAGGAAGCTCAGTACTAAGCCCTTGAATATTAAAGGCACCTTCCTATTCTTCTTCTTCTTCTATTTCTTCGTCTTTTTTATGCATACATGAAAGGGTTTTTAATTTGTTCGTTTGTTTGTTAGACGTGGAAGGAGAGGGAAGCAACAAGTACCAGAGATCGATGTCGATGCCGGCAAGCCCAGGAACGCCGACGACACCGGTGACGCCAATAACACCGTCGACGTCTAGGAAGGAGAACGTGTGGAGGAGTGTGTTCCACCCAGGAAGCAACCTGGCCACCAAGAGCATCGGCGCTGAGATGTTTGACAAGCCCCACCCTAACTCTCCCACTGTTTATGACTGGTACGTACCATAACTCCCATGGCATGCACGTCTGCCAAAACCAGACAGTTGATCATCTTACTTTTTCATCCTCTTGGATCCCATCTGCTTGATTTCGTGACGTGACTTTTGTGTGTAGGCTCTACAGCTGTGAGACTCGCAGCAAATACCGTTGAGGAATGAAGAAGATGAAGAAGAGCCGAAGAGTGTGTGTGTGTTGAGGAACGAAGAAGATGAAGAAGGGCCGAAGAGTGTGTGTGTATGTACATATTGAAGTGTTAAGTTTGTCCTCTGTCTTTGTGTTCAGTGTTCACTAACTAGGCGAAGAAGACGAGTTATGTTAAGACGACGTTACGCTTTCGCATGTGCGATCGCGAAGATGTAATGACTTTTTTCAGTAAAAAAAAACATCTGTCCGTAGATTTGTTATCGACCTTGGTCTCGCTTTCCTACCATGAGCCACGATGACCGTCTGATCCACTGAATTTTCTGATCATGATTTTATCCAGATCAGTGTGTATCACTTCCTCGTATTTGTAGGTTGTTGGTCGTAGCTAACCTACATACGATGGGATATGTTGTGGGGCACAGACGTGAAATCCAGAAGAAAGAAAGAAAATAAATCCATGGGCTGCAACTTCTTCAATAGGAGACAGCCCGTATATTCCAGATCAACCGTTGCATGAGTTGAGGCGACGGGCAATAATTACACATGTCCCTCATCTAGTTATTAACACAGTAGCATCCCAATCTCATCCTAATCTAATCCTAATTGCGTGGGGCCCGCCCCATTTATTAGATAATTGTTTGATTAATTAATTTAAGGAATTGTTCTACTGCTCACAGATCATGACTGATACCAACCAAGTGACCAACGTTAGTCGTCGGACCATGTGTTGGGACCAGATCCGAACTCACAAAATGGAGCATCAGTGTTCATAAAATACAGACGGGGGCCCAACGAGCACTAGAACGAACCTCATATCCAAAGGCACGTCGGGCAAAATGGCAGTGTCTTTTTATACCCATCCAAACTCCAAAGTAGGATTTGTAACCAACCTACCATGCTCGCCCTCTCACACAGCCATCAAGTGCAGCTAACCCGGATCCCTTTCTACCTCTAAGACTGTTCAAGTTCTACATACAATTGATAAAACCATATGTCAGAACTCAGAAGGCCACAATTGTTTTCTGAGTTTGGACTCATACAATGCAACAGACAAAAGGGTTGATGGGTTGGTTACTCTGTAAAGCGAATTAGAAACCTGGGCAAGTCAAGAAACCTCTTCCCAAAGACCCAAACAGTCAGAAATCAGAACACAGAACTGGTTCATGCTACTTAGAGGGCTAAAGCCATGGGAACAAAGACAGAGATGAGTGTTAAATGCACGAGATGAATCATTAACACGCAGAGGGGCAGAACCAAGAGTATGACATGAAAAAGAAGAAAAAAGGCTACATTACATACATAAATATGAGCTGCACAGACCACGACATGCATAAGCTGTTATTTTTTTCTGTTCTTGACAAACAATGCTTCATCAGGAACTATATTGCCTGAGAGGTCTTTGTTTGTATCTATATAATTTAATATACACCTCCACGGCCTACTCTCCATGTGAAAAGGTTGAAAAGTCACCATGTACCCTTCCTAACTTGATACCTTCTGCCTATAAGTCAGAACCTGAAAGTAGCATAGCAGAAGGGATTTATTATAACTGCAACATATGTGCAACTGATAATAACATATAGATAAGATGGAGAACTGACCAGATTGCCTCGACTGGAGGTGCAACTAGCTTGAATCCCTGCCAGAGTTTCTTGCTCTTCCAATATTTGCACACCATTTTTGCAATGATCATCCTTGGAGGTTGAAGGTTCAAGCCCAGATCCACATTGATCAGCAGTCATATGGTGTGGCTCTTTTACCACTAATATTTCATCCGCACACCACCTTTACCCCAAGCCAGTACTTCTGGATTCCCGATACGGCCAGGAGATGCACCTGTGCTCTCTCTGCCCCCTTCTAAGTCATCATTTTCATCACAACCCCCATCTGCATTTGCAGCTGCTGAAGAAGACTGAGAGAACCTGGGTCCTCCCCATCTCCTGCACCGTTTTGGTTTTACATCTGTAGAGCGTTCTTCTGCAGAAGAGGAATCTTTTCCTCCATCACCATTTGCCTCATCATCATCATCATCAGATCCTTGAATTTCAGATCCACGAGAGCTTCTCCTCCCTCTCAAATTTCGATAGTTACCCTGAGATTTTCTCACAAATGCAGCTGCAGTGGCTTTAGCTGTGGTGCGTCTCCTGCCAAGTGCTTCTGATTGTCGCCGTAAAGTCTGGGCAATAGATGCTTGGATCTGTCCCAGGAAAACCTAGCATAAGAATTTGAAACAACATAAAAATACAATCTAGTGTACATGTGTGTGCTTGAAGGCACCCCATCCCAAAATAATGGGTATCTGCCCTATTAGAATATGGAGTTATGGCCTAAAACATGTTTGTGTATGCAAAAAGCGCATAATAAAAGAAAAACGAAGAAATAAACCAAATATGAGCCATGATAACTTTCTACCTAGGTGGAGAACTGAAGTTAAAACTGTCAAGCAAGGAAATCTTCACCTAACAAATAAATACTCTCTATGTAGAAACACGATACCATTTGGAACCTTTTCTGTTCATTTGAAAAATAATGTAATCTCAGAGGGGTGGAAGCTCAATATACCATATCAATCCCAGAGACTTGGAACATAACTTAACGGTTTTAGCTCAAGGACATCTGCATTGCCAAGCTAAAATATGGTGTGGTTATGGCTTTTCCAAAATCCAAATAATAGCTTGCCAACTCAAGAATCAACTCCTTGGCTCTGCACTCAAAGTTGCCTCCATCAGAGTCAGTTGAATATGCTGACCGATGCTTATATTATTAGAGGTAATAGGAAATTTGACGAAAAAGAGGTTCTGAGAAAAGGATAAATTCTAACACTCCTTCAGACTCAATGCTACTCTCTTAAAGCCTTAAAACCTCAAGAAAGAAAGCAAATTGAAACCAAATGATCAATTTTTATTTTATTTCATTAATGCATTTAATCAGTTAAAGGTATATTTCCCAATTGACTAGTACAGAACCTAAGTTCTCATTTTTACTTCCAGCAGGAGTTATTCAGTCCAAATAAAATATTTATGTATTAATTAAATGTCTTGATAACATGATTAAAGAACCCGATGGAGTACTTGAAAAGTACACTTATGCGGTTATGACAAATTCCAATATTTAGATGACTTACGCACAATTTAAAACCCAAGGACTTCATTAGTGTTTAATAAACCTAAATAAATGATTTACTGAACTTGTATATCTTTTTAATGAAAAAACAAGTAAATTGGTGACGCGTGATCTGCTCACTCCCGCATGGCTAGTGACTGGGCTCGAACAAGGTTCTGATCTGGCAGTGCTGAGCTAGTATTTGTGCATCCGAGCTGGAAAGAAAGAAAGATTAGAGTGCCTGGGTAGGTTTTACCCAAGAGAGCACTCCGATGCTTAAGTTAGAATGGGGATTTTGTGAGAATATGTGAGAGAACTCAAGAACTTTAGTGCAAATACCCTTTTGAGTGGATTTGGGGCTTTTTATAGCTATCTGAGGTTCAGGTGCCATTAGGCAACGTCTCTGAGTCTCCTATGGAACTGTTTCCGTAGTTTAAGGCGTACTAGCACGTCTGTTGCTAGATTCGCGTGGCGGTTACAGGTCGCCCGCGGGTCTTGTGGCGTATGGCTCGGCAAGCTGTTCCTATGGTTGCGGTAATGGTGCCTGCGGAGGCGTGGCGCGCAGAATGGTTTAGGCGAGCTTGTATTGACGGTGACCCAAGCTCACCCCAACTCAGCCGCTCACCTGATGCCGGGTGCCACATGTTGACTTATCAAGTTGTTCTACTGACTTGGACGTTGTTGACAACAACAACGTCCATATATCAGTAGTTGTGCGGGGTGACCAAAATGCCCCTCATCAATTGCCCCCCCCCCTCTCGAGCCGCTGCTCAGCAAGCGAAGAGAGTAGAATCTTCTAGGGCGTTTTTGGCCTACTCACCTTTGTAGGCGGTTTAGCTCGCCCGGTTTGGGCTTGGTTTAAACCGCTTCTTCTAGAACCTACTAGAGTTCGGAGAGAGGGAAGTGGCTTTGCACGCGCGGCATTCATGGCGGACGGTTTGAATTTAAACACACGCCTAAATTCAAACTGAGCACACGCGCTTAGTTTTGAAGTTTTGAACTGGCATGCTCAGAGGTTGAGCCCACGCACCAGTCCCCTGCTGTTGCCAGGTTGTCCTGTGCTTGTGCCGTTGGATTCCTGGCAGTGCGCCTCTGCTAGCTGTGGTTTTCATCTGGACCATCAATTTTGTTTCCCGCAAGCTATAAATATGGGGGCCTCTGGTGAGGTCCCCACATATTCATTGTTTTTGGATTTTTCCGAAGGAGGGTGATCTTCGAGTTAGTCTCCAACGCTGGTCTGCTTAGGCGAGCTCTGTTTTTCGTTGGCGATCTATACTTTCTCCTTATCCCAATTGCTAGTGTTGTCATTTCTAGTTCTCTTTGCTTTTCTGGTGAGTTTCTTTTGTCTTTTTCCCCATATCTCATAGTTTTGCCGAAGATAGGCCATCTAGTGATGGGTCGGATGAGGAATCGAGCTCCTCTAGTGAGGATTCATACGAGTCCTTTTTCGGTGGGGACCTAGTGGGTAGGAGGGAGGAGGTAGAGGTTGTAATAGATTCATTCGAACTGACCCAACTGTCTGGGGAGGCGATAGTTGAGATATGTCAAAGATACGAGATCCTCGATGAGTATCATTGGATTGAGCCTACTACTAGTCATTATCCTTGAGACCACAACAGGGAGGAGCTGTGCATCTATGAGGAGTCACTGGCGGCTAGCCTCCGTTTCCCCCTTTATCCGTTTATAACTGCTGTATTGAAGCGCTACAGGGTATCGCTGGGTCAGCTCGCCCCAAATGGGGTTAGGACACTGGTTGGATTGATCAGCTTATGCCACCATCGGGGCTTCCCTTTGAGTCTCAAGGCCTTCTCGACCTAGTACAGATGAAAATAATTTATGGCCCATTTTGTTTTTACCTTCCTTTCCGCAGCATGAGGGAGATTTTTAATTTTCCCAACAAGGTTAGGGGCTGGAAGCAGAGGTTCTTTTTCCTTGAGAATGATGGTGGTTGGGATGTCAACACTGCCTGGTACAGTAGTTGCCAGAAAGTTACTGAGTGCAGGGATGCCGATCTTCAAGCTGTTGTCCAGCAACTCGCCTAGAAACAAGTTAGGATTGGAGAGTTTCTAGTCGAGCTGATGCTTGTGCAGGCAGGACTGAGCCATATAGGTGGGTCAGTTGTCAAGTCGTGCATTTGCCTATTCTTTTTTCCTATTAGCTCGGTTGCTGATGTTTCTGTCTTTGTCTGCAAGTATGGAGAGCTTGTCTTCTATGATGTCAGCCGAGGAATTGAGATATTCTCGCAAGAAGCGTCGAGCTGGGTGTAGGTCGTCTAGGGGGGAGGTTTCTTTGTCTGGAACCCCTCCAGTCATCGACCTAAAGAGGCAAGGATACCAGATGTACACCGAGCAGCACTCGCCAGAGCCGCAAGTAGCCCAGGAGGAGCGGGAGGCCGGCCCTTACGTGTCCGATATCCCCCCTATCCCCAACATTCCTGATGTGTCCATGATTGATCAGTCGAGCGATGCTCGCATAGCTCTTTGGTTGGGTAGGGGCATACTTCTTCCTGAGGACATGCGGCAATTCAACGAGTTGAATCCACTGAGAACTTCTTGATTTCTTTCTGCAAGGCATCTTATTTTGTTTTTGGTTTTCGCAGGCAAACAAACACCTATAGTCAGGTCCTGCTAGACCATGCTCACTCCGAGCAGAAAGAAAGGGCCAGTATGCAGGCTAACATTGGTCTGCTTAATGCCGAGTTGCAAAGGCTCAAGATTGATTCAGAAGGGGAGTGTGTGGAGCACTAGCGCCTTTATAACGCGAACCTGAGTCTGCACTCTACAGCACAAGCTGACCCATTCCCGACGCGAGCTGAACGAGTCACGATCTAGGTGTGCCTAGGAGGTCGACCGAGCTAGGGAGGAGGTCGTTGCTCTTTACTTGCAGTCCCCCGCATACGGGAAGCAGAGGGCTATGGACAGTATCCCATCGATGAAGAGGGGATTCAAGTTGTATCGTCGCTATCTCAAGTCCCTGTATCCCGATCTCGATGTCAGCTCCATCACTACACGAAAGGTCCCACGTGAGCTCGTCATGCAAGTGGATGAGGAGCCCTTGACCCCAGAGGAGGAGGAGGAAGATGGCAAAGAGGGGGTCGAGGAAGAAGGCAACGAGGAGGCTCAGGATGATGTCAGTGGTGACGAGTAGCTCGGTCTATAGCTCGGCTGGTGGTTTGGTGGAGATGGTGGTTTCCTTTACTGTTTCGAGGGCTTCTTGCTCCTATAAGATTTCCAGGGCCTGCGTGCCCTATATTGTCCGAACTTACTAAACTTTTTCTTTCTTTCTTTCTTTTTTTCTTTTTTTTTTAGCGGCTACTTGGTCCGCTTACTTGTAAGGCCATTTGGCCCCTTAATTTAATAAAAGTAGTTGTTCCTTGCAGTACCTTCTGTTTGTTTGGCTAATCTTTACGTTGTTCAGCTCGCTTTTGTTGTAGAGTATAACTTTGCTGTTCTTCAACGCTGTTGATTCTATCTTCACGATGTCGAACTGAGCTATTAGTTGACTCTGGCGAGCTCGGGGCTCGAAGCACTTTTTATCAGAGATAGTATCTATGCAGGTTGTCCACATTCCAGGCCCAGGGCACTGCCTTCCCATCAAGTGTTTCAAGCTCGTATGCGTTCCCACCTATAGTTTTAGAAACTCTATAGGGGCCTTCCCAATTTCAGACCGAGCTTTCCCACACTGGGCTCAGGTACCATAACTTTCTGAGTACCAGGTTGCTAACCCTGAAGTTGTGTTTCTTGACTCGTGCGTTGTAGTACCGAGCTACACGCTGCTGGTATGTCGCAATTTGAATATCAGCGAGGTCTCTAACTTCCTCTACTAAGTTAAGGTTGGCTCGCAAATCTTCCTCATTTGATTCTTCAGCGCATACTTCAAATCGTAGCATCGGGATCTTCATTTCAATTGGGATCACTGCCTCGGTCCCATAAGTTAGGTTGAAGGGCGTATCACCTATTGCTGTTTTAATGGTGGTCCTGTAGGCCCATAGCACGCTAAGTAGCTTGTCCACCCACAAACCATTGACTCGAGATAGTCGAGCTTTGAGGCCACGTAGAATGGCTCTATTGGTTACTTCAGCTTATCTGTTAGCTTGAGGGTGCGCCACCGAGGTGAAGTTTTGTCTTATTCCCAACCGATTGCACCAATTCTGGAACTTAATGTCCTCGAACTGCTTCCCGTTGCCTGAGATCAATACTCTGAGTAGGCCAAACCTACAGATTATGCTTTGCCAGAAGTCCTGGACATTGCGAGTTGCTATGGTGACTAGGGGTTCGCCTTCTACCCTACCCACTTGGTGAAGTAATCTACTGCCACCACCAGGAATTTTTTGTCCTTTAGCTGGCAGGAAGGGGCCCAGCAAGTCTATGCCCCATTGTGTGAATGGCCAAGGGCTAGTTAAGTACCTTAGGTCGGCGGCTGGCTGGTGTAGGATGTTGGCATGCCGTTAACATTTGTCGCACCGCTGGACCAGCTCAATGGCATCTGCCTTCATGGTGGGCCAGTAGTATCCTTGTCATAAAGCTTTCTGAGCGAGGGCCCTGCAGAGGCGAGTTATTCCTATGGTCGCGGTAATGGTGCCTATAGAGGCGTGGTGTGCGGAATGGTTTAGGCGAGCTTGTGTTGATGGCAGCTCGAGCTCACCCCAGCTCAGCCGCTCACCTGATGTCGGGTGCCACAACTGTTCTGTTGACTTGGATGCTGTGTTGTCAACAGCGTCCATGTGTCGGTAGTTGTACGGGGTGACCAAAATGCCCCTCATCATAAATTAATAATGATTTATATGTTATGCACACCGAGCTCTGCATTACTGTCAGTATTTGACAATTATTTGTCTTTAGATTTGCAATACATGAGAAGTTGAAAACTTACCATAAGTACAAACTCTACCTTCACCAACCCTAACTTTTTTATCGTTACCTTTAACTTAAGATCCCTTTATATTTTCCAATTAAGAAAAGGTAACAGTATTGCATTATATCCAGAAAGCAAAATACACATGAAGATGTATAGTGACGCACATGACTTTCCACATTGATTCCAATAAATCCCTAGTCAACTATGTCCCTAGACCTTCTAAATCTGATATCAGTGAGCCAACCTTAAGCAAGCCACTGTAATCTAGCCATCATCTTTAAACAGCCTATCCTTTTCGGGCACATTGATGATGTTACAACTAAAACCAACCATCAATCAGACAGATGACCGTGCTTCATGCCACTGACTGTATATGTATGCATGACATATATGTGTACATGCACAGATAGATAGGTAGCCTAATAGAATAATCAATTAGGACTCTTCTATAGATGATACGAGTAGGGAGCATAGGGATCCTTTTGGTTTTCTAATGGAATGGCTCAATACAAAGTACATAGGGAGTCTCTAGAAGAGAATAATCAGCTGTTGGATGGAAGAAACAGGGAGTTTAAAGGGACAGGTTTGACAATAGAATGGAAGAAACATGGAGTTTAAAGGGACAAGTTTGACAATAGAAGCTTGAGGATCTAGTCTAATAAATTTCAACCTCCAGAAACTATCAGCATTTTGATTACAGTTAAAATAGCCAATGCATATGGATGTAATAGGAGTTTAATGATTTCTTGATGGATGATCTTGTGAGAGGTTTGCAAGTGCAGCCTGTGGCAGGTTCTTAGACCCATTTTGACCCCTCAACTCCAGGTACACCATACACTCAATTTAATATTCCTTGGAGAACCTTGGGCAATCAAGGATCGGATGGGAACTCAAAAACTTAGGGCAAGATTATTGTTTATCAGGAATTGACAGATCAGGGATATTAGTCAGAGCACACATCTTGGCCTTAGTATTAATACAGGATCTCTGATTGATATATTTGCTAGATTTTGGTAGAGTGGAGGTCAAAGGGGACTTGTGCATTGTTATTGGATGGATCAATCGGGATACTTAGGACCATGATCCCTCTTACCATTTCATCAAAGAAGATCAGTTGTTGGAATCCCAAGTTATGATCTCATTTAGACAGGACCCATAGTCAGCCAATTATTTGATGAGCAAATTGCCTAGGGAAGGAGTGTTGTATATAGGGGTGCAAGTCGGGTGGGCTGGGATCGGGTTGAGATAAGGTCATGCTGAGTTCAGGCTACCTAAAGGCTAGGCCTGGGCCCAGCCCAAAAAATAAAAAACCCTGAAGCCTTAGGTCCAAGCCCAGCCCAAGGACCAAAAATCCAAGCCCAAACCCCTGCAAAATTTTGGGCTAGGTCAGTCCGGGCTCAGGTTGGGCATACCTAAGTTGCACCCCTAATTGTATATTTGGGAGGCCTACCTCTGCCATCATGCTTGCATCGTTTGGAGGTTTTTTGAGGATCATGTCTCTTGACCATAGTTTTCAAAGCGCTAAGGCAAGGCTAGGCGATTGGGGGGTGCCTTGTTGCCTAGTCACCTAGGCGGGATGGATTTTTTTATGTTAAAAGCATAGATCCTAAGGTAGTTCCCTAGGTACCATAACCATATTTCTTTAATAATTATTCATGATTTTCATAAGAAAAGTATAAATTGAAGAAGGAAAATAAAATTCAAAAATATATAGGGGCTGAACCCTTATTTTTGTTATAGGAAAAGAAGAAAATAAAAAGTATTGGTAGTAGTAGTAGTAGTAGTAGTAGTAGTAGTAGTAGTAGTAGTAGTAGTAGAAGAAGAAGAAGAAGAAGAAGAAGAAGAAGAAGAAGTAGGAGAAGAATATATGGAAGAGGAAAATGTGCAGATTAGATAAAAATTCAAGTTCTTCCTTACTTATTGGTTCAGGTTTTTAAGTCTTTTAGGGTTCAATACAGCATTTAGCAATGTTTGTGTTGATTAAACCCTAATAAATAAGAAAATAATAAAAAGAAATTAGTATATAAACACACAATGATTATTTTAGTTTAATAATGTCTATTTTATAATTATAATCTCAAAAAAGAATGAATAAAAAAGTATTTTATAGTACAAAGTAGAAAACTGCTTGGCGATTAGGCAAGGCGATCCTCAAAGGGCGCCTTGTCGCCTAGGCATCGCCTTGAAAACTATGTTCTTGACTTGGGGGCTTTGATGGCTGTACTCACTTTTTTTCTGTTGCCAACTAAATTCACATTATCCATAGGAAAAGGGGGAAAAAAGAATATTCTGTTAACAAACAGTTCACAAAAGGTCAAAAGTAGAGCTACAAAAAGAGGACAGCTGGTGGTTGTTTAGGCCATCTTTGGTTCAACACTCATTCTTGCTCAATTCTTTCCAATGATAAAATTCTAGAATGAAAAAAATGGGTAGAAATGGGCAGAATGAGAAAATGTTGCTATGAACCAAATGCTTTTTTTTTTGAAAAAAAAATGAATTCTTTCTGTGGCAAGAATGAAAATAAATTTTAAATGTGTTTGGTTACAAATTTAATTTTCATTCATTTTTTTCATCAACCAAAATAATAATGTAGGTATACATACAATACTCATTAGCAGATATATATAGTGGAAATGTGTAAGACCCACAACAACTAAACATAAATCAAGTAATCATCCATGTGCCCCCCACATCAATAACAAAATATAAAAGAAAAAAAAAAGGCAAGAAACTACAAAGCTTTTGCATTTGGTTGCATAGAGAAAATATAAAAGAATATTTAAAGGGAGCAATTAGCGCCTATTTAAAAATTAAAACTAATTAGAAGGAAATTAGTTTGCTGAATTGAGTAGGCAGTTGTGCAAATGAAGAAAAGAGCTTGGAACTTCCAAGAAGAAATGGAATTTAAAATTTGTGAAATTAAAATAAAATTAATAACTCGAAGAACTACAAAATATCTAACTTCACCAAATTGATGATAGTATATTCAATAAAGATACTATATTAAGAAAGTCATAAAATATAATAAAACATCATATAATCGTGCCTCATATTGTTCATTTTCATTCTTTAAAGAAGCTCTATGTCAGTGGTCATAAACTGCCAGCCTAGGTCTCAAAAATCGCTGGTAAATTGTGCCTCATATTTCTCATTTCTATGCTGGCGGTCATAAACCACCAGCTCAGGTCTCAAAAACTCCAGCATAGAGTTTTTACCAGCAGATGGCTGGTGGTCAATGTCCGTCAGCACAAGTTTTCACAACAGCAGTGGCCAATGGATGGTGGACCGCTGGCCATCCTATTATTTTTCGTGCTGCAAGTTACCTCAATTTTTGTGCCATGGACTCATTTTTCATTCAAAAATGAATGAGGCCCATTGCAAGAATTTTATAACCAAATTCTCTCATGCAATTCACTTTTGCCCATTCTTGCCCAGAATGAGTAAGAAACGATTATTTTCAGCCTGGCTGGCAGTTTATTTATATAATACATACATATGTAAATATTTTTATAACTATATAGCACATGCACACATACATACATACATATATATGTGTGTGTGTGTGTGTGTGTTTGTTTTATTATTTATATAAATTTGGAAATAGCCTCTCTGTATGTGCAGGGGTAAGGCTGCGTACATCTTTCCCTCCCCAGACACCGCGCATTGGCAGGTGCCTCATGCACTGGGCTGCCCTTTATATTTATATAAATATTATAAAATGACATAATATTTTTATAATTATAACATATATTCTGTGCATAGATTATACGTCATATAATATAAAATAAATAAATATATATATATATATATTTAATGTCTTAGGCCCAAAGCCCAGCCTGGTCTAGCACAGGCCTGGGCTATAGCCCTTATCATAGGTGCTAAGCCCTGCCCAACCCATGATCCCTTACAAATATACACCATTCATCGGTAGCAGGAGACAATTATTTATTCAAGCAGGAGGCACACAATCCCAACACACATGCATCACACATGCATACTCTCTCTCGTGCTGTTGCACACATATACACAAGCAAGCAAGTTAATTTGGTTTTATATTTTAGCACATGCATGCATGTAAATATGTTTGTTAACTATCTGACCTGCTTATTGCGATTCTTCTCCTCTTCATGAAAGGCCAGCTCCTGAAACCCGGCATCCAGAAAAGAATGAGTACTTAGATAAATCACACTCAACTTAACAAACCCTTGTCCTAAGTCCTAACTATATAGGGTCATCCATGGGAAACCTATTTTGCAGTTGTACTCCAACTCATTGCCATTATCCAACAAGAAGAATAAAAATAAAAACTACAGCAAACTTATACCTCTTCCTCGTATTTAGCAATATCTGGATATAAAGCTGCAATTAAAGCATCATAATTTGGATCATCCCTCAAAGAACGACGGCTTGCACAATGTGTGCGGCAAGCAGGGCATTCATTGTTCCTGCAGAAAAGACCAAAGTAGCAATACACATCAGAAAGACTTCAAGATCCTTATGGACAGCCAACTTTTTATAAGTTCCAGCCTAGACCCTAGATGATAAGGAGATTGTAGTGCCTGCATGCCATTGAACCAAATAAGACATGGCAGAACAGTTTCTTAGCATACCCCAGTCGCATTGATTTGTCAATGCATTCCCTGCAAAATCGATGCAGGCATTCCATTACAGTTCGTGTCTTCCGTATTATACCTGTCCATACAAGTGTAATTTTTAGAGAACTTTTCTTTTTTCAAAATGTCAAGAAAGAAAGGCAGGAAAGCGACTCAATGAAACTGGCAAATATTACATATCATGAATTTTGTATGTATTCCTACTTTATATATATGGTGGAATGGCTAAACAGGATATGTGTAGCCAACCCATATAGTTGGCATAAAGCTTTATTAACTAAAATATCTTGTGAGAAGGAAAAAAAATGCACATGGGAAAATGTTTTAAGGTGCAAAAGATATGCCATTTAAGCCCCATCATTGGAAAAATGAGGAATGCAGTTGTTTCTATACCAAAAGAAAAAGTCCTTTCCACACCCCTCCTAGCTAGATCATCAGCCATAGTGTTCTGTATTGACAGATTTTAGTCTTTAGTTTTATTGCCAAAAGCTAAAGGAAGAAATACAGACTCATTTTAGCTAGATCATGAAAAACTGTTTTCAATAACTTGTTCAGTTACTAGGCTTTTCTCCTCAATTAATTCCTCCTATTTTCTTCTTGCTTTTACTGCTATTGCAACCCATGAAGGTTGCTACTACAATTTTGTGGCCTTATCTTGTTCAATTTTTTTATAGCATACAATCAACTCAACAAGGCCTTGCCCCAACTATATATATGGGGTTAGCTACATGATCTTTGTTTTGCCACTCCACTCTTTCAAGGGCTGTATTTATTAATAGAAATTAATAAATTACTAATAGAAATCAGAAATAATACACCAGTGAATTATGAATGATCCTGAGAGAATGGCAGTTAGCCCCAGTTAACCACCCCACAAACAAAACAAACCCAGCCCATTTATCTTCTTAGATTGCAAAATTCAGAACCTAAAAGGCAAACATTAATCATCCCTGCTCATTTTATCCTTATAATGGGGCCCAAACATCTATCTTCTATGTACCCCTTGCTGGGATAAAGCATCCACCAAAGAATTTGTTGAACTTTGTACCCAGCATATTATTAACTGCATGTTCCTCATTAGCCATCCGAATTGCTTGATCTCATTTCTGTAGCATCACATCTCCTGACTCTCCTTGTTCAGCCAACTTATCACAGTTTTTGAGTCCCCTTCAATTACAAGTCTCTCCACCCCCATCTCCTTGGCCTCTTGCACCCCAACCACTGCTGCCATCAGTTCTGCTCCATCAAGGGCCATATTGATTGTAAGTTTTTTATGGTATGGCTTGCTAAAATATACTACAAATACATGTTAGAAGAGAAATGTTATGAAGCATATATTAGAATTGTCCATGTAGCATCTGATGTAGTATTGAACACATATTTATCCAGCAAAGGCATACTAAGCATATGTCAGTATTCAAATATTATATAGTCTACAAAAAGTTGTTGAAGTCAGATCCAATAACCTGTGCTAATTTCTAGGTTCTAGGTTGATCCAGAAGAGAAACATGATAATAGGCTTGGGATAGGACGAACATCTAGGGTGTTTCAAGGGAGGTTTTATTGGCTTATTCAGGACTAATAGGCTCAGGCAACTCTTCCAAGGCAAAGGCATTACTGCAATGATTGGGGTTCATGGCAGTGTTGAATGCTCATCATGTGGAGGTGGAAAGATATACTCAGGCATTAATAACTTGGCTCAGAGATGGAAGGACCATGGAGGTTCATTTTGAACCAAGAGTTTGTGGAGATGTTTAAGAAAAGCAATCACTGGGGAGTGTAAATGAAACAAACCAAGAGATATTAGAAAATAAAGAGAATATGGACTGCATTCTTACTGATCTCATAGCTGTGAAAATGGACAAGGGAAGGAAGAATTCAAAGGTGTCTGCAATGGACTTCATTCTTAGGGAGCGGTACATAATTTCAGCTCATTCCCCACAAAGAAAACAGGTGGTCTTTGACTAGTGACCACTTGAAAATGACTGGATAAAGCTTCACTTTCATGGATGTTTGGTAGGCAATCCAGGGTCATCAGATGTGCTAGGTGTACAGTGTACCAGTGATTGTTTTGGAGCCACTGTTATGAGTTACTTGGAACCAATTGGGGGAGGGAACTAAACTCCAATCATTACTGCAAGGTCTCAAACTTGGTTTTGCTGCAGTAGAATAATAACTTGGAAATTTAGGGGGTTATAGAATTGTCATTGGATGGTTGGTAATTAATTGTGATGGTACTTGGATCCTAAGGCATTAATTGGGAGAATTAAGAGCTTTAGCTTATAGCCTGAATTGCTCATTCAGGTGGATCTCAAGAATAGTAAATTAGATTGCTAACAGACTTGAAAGGGAAAGGAGTGGGTAAACCACACTTGATAGAGGAAATCTAGTCCTGGGATTTAAAGCCTAGGAAAGAGGTTCAAATTGGAAAGAAATTGGGGCTCTTTTTAAGAGGTGAAAAATGAGAAAAAAAATAATTTTGGAATTAGAAGAAAGAAATAAAGGCAGAGTTTAGTCGATATATTTTGCTGGAGATGGTTTAAGTGATTTACAGGTTTGAGGGTATGGAAGCTTCGAAGCTTCCAGAGGAGTGTGTGGTTTGCTATTAAAGATGTGGAATTTTTTAATGGAGGGACTTTGGAAATGAAGGTTGTGGAAAAACAATAGAGTTAGAACAATGAAGTGAACTTATTGTGAGAAAAATGTTGGATCATGGTCTAAGTTTTCTTCTTTGTGTAATTTGCTTCAGAAGTAGAAACTGTAATGACTGTTGAGACAATTAGTTGAATAGTGCTCTTGGGTTATGTTGGAATTCTGTTTTAACCGGGGTGTGGTTGAAAGTGTCTCCTATTTTTCTCTCTCACAGATGATTTCTTATTTTAATGAATTTACTTTATTATGTAAAAATTGTAGTATTTTTCTATGGATCATAACTTGTTATAGCATCCTTTGTTCTTAAACTTTTCAAAGGCAGCTGTCTCCTTTATGCTCATTGTTGGTAAAATCTCTTTGACTGTATTTTTTTATTATTATTGGTAAATCTCTTTGATCATGTTGCTAATTAAAAAAGGCCTGCATAGGTTCAGACACCGGGAGACACTAGATCTCTGATTTCTAATGTGAACATCTCGTTCAAGTGGTTCCAGAGACCAACAAACTCATTAGGCCATTTAGTGTTAGATAATTGTACTTTTGTACTCTTTTAGCTTTGCTGGTTACAAAAGCTCTTTGCCCTCTTGTCTTGTCTTCTAATTTTGTTAATGATTGCTGCGTTAACAAGTTACCATGTAACTTGTTCATTCCTCCCAAGATCCAACACAAACCCTTTGTGTGGGTAGGCCTTAACAAGTTACCATCAATAACTAGGATTGGTAAAAAATATACAAGGCCCTGATCAAAAAGAATTCAAAACAGGGAAAAATACTCAGAAGCTAATTACACTGCAGATCTAGATAGAAAAAGATTCCTAGAATCAAAGAAAGAGTTGAAAGATAAATCCATTAGCTGTCTGTGAACTGCAGCCCATGAGTAGATTCTGCCCCACAAACCTTTTAAAATTGTATCCACCATGTATTGTGTTTATTTTCAAACATTCTCCTATTTCTCTCCGTACATAAAGACCAAATCAATTCTGCCAGAATGACTTCCCACAAGACTTTCCCTTTCTTTATAGACCCTTTAACTGCCAGTTCCAAAAAAGAGATTTCAGGTCTTCGGGGAAATAGAAACTAACATCAAACAGCCCCAAAGCTTTCTCCCAAACCATTCTTGCAAGCTTGCAGTGGAAGAATACATGTTCTGCATCCCTCTGTACTCCAGAAATACATAAATCTTACATATAAACAGCATATCTTGATTTAGACTCCGATTACCATTGAAATCATTTTCTGATCTTACTCGTTTTTTTATGAGACAGAAAAGGACAAAGACAAGGAAATGTAGCCCAATGGAAAAGCACCCCCGAAAAGATTTACATTCTACCTCATTCCCAAGTCTCTTAAAACCGATGCTGCAACAGGAAAACAACAGAACTATAGAGAATCAAATGCAAAAATGTAAAAAATATTAAGCATAATATTAAAAAAAATGTTTAAAAAACTATCATCTCAAATTAAAATACATCAACATAACATGTAAAACATATTTAAAATGAAATTTTAAAAATAAAACCAAGCATAACACATAAAATATAGTCAAGCATGTAAAACTCCCAAACTCTCGATCTCTTCATCTGTAACCTGTTTCACCCTTTCAATACAACTCCCTCTATTTTCAACTTTTCCCAGCCACCTAAACATCAGAAAATTCCTCTCCTCCAAAAAGGATAAACCAAGCTTTTTTTTTTTTCTGATAAGTGGACAAACAAGCAATTTCTACCTGCTTTTCTCTGGCCACTGCCTGATGCAAAGGAAAACCTTGTCCACCATGGTCTTGCTTATTCACTTGTACAATAGCAACAGAGGAGTTAAATCACTAGATCTTATAGTTGCCATTCTTTCTTTTCATCGGTAACTGTTTCTGTTTACACTTATTGCTAACCCATCTATTAATCCTTAGCAAACTTTGGAATCTATTATAATTTATTCTCAACTTCACAGACAGCTTCTCAGCCTCCCTCATATAGATCTCTATAGTTATCATTCTGTTGCACAAACATCAAATATTGTGCAGATTGAGTGGAAAACTAAGTAACAGGAGGCCTACCAGAAGCAAGCATGTAATCCTCAGGAATAAATTGGTCATAAGATCGTGCTAAGCAAAAATTATTGCTTCATCCAGTTTTAAAGCAATATTCAGTCAGGAAATAGGCAGGTGAAGAAATTATGGGGTTTTTATTGTTAAAATAAATTTTATAAAAGAAACAACTGGTTAAAGGATCCAAATAGACATTATAATGTGTCAATACATGTAATATTCATATGATCTCACTGCACTTACAAAAGTTGGCACTATATCTATCTCAGAAAGAGGTTAGAATTGGATGAACAATACCACTAGATACCTCCACTGAATTATTATAAAGAACGCCATTACCCAATGTTAGTCCCAGTTATATTAGGTCTTGGGAGGGGTGGACTGGATATGGACCTAACCTTTGGCACAGAGAGGTCATGTTTCATGTTATTGTGCATACAGCAATAACCATGACATATAAGGATATCTTCCTCCTGATGTGTATGCTCAGGTTTCTCATTTATATTTATTAAACAGTTGAGTATGTAATAAATACCATTCTTCCCAGCAGTGTTTTCACACAAAAAATATTGATATTATAATTTTAATTGCTTTTTAAGAAGATATTTTATTAGGATGAATGAACGAACAACATTAGCAAATAGGGGATTCTTGGAGCAGAAAAGCATGAATAGGATGAATGAATGAACAACATTAGCAAATAGAGGGTTCTTGGAGAAGAAAAGCGTGAAATTTTCAAAAGGCGCATGCCTAGGCTGAGGCACAAGGTACATCAAGCACACTTTTGATGTGCATACCCTAAAATGTGCCTCGCCTGTGCGCCTAGGCGTGCCTTTTGAATCACTGCTTCCCAGTGATAAGATGTAACCAGCACTGATGACTTAAGTTTACCAGCACATTTGTTGGGACCAGATTTTGTCAAGTAAAAGCCCAAATAATCATACCTAGGCATATTGGGCACTGCACTTCTTTGCGCACATCTGATAACCTTACTAAAACAAATCTGCAAACAAAGACCAAGAAACAAATCACAGTTAGATTATAGATAAAAACTTTCTTCAATGCATGCTAATAAACATGTTTAGAGGTTGATTAATTGAAAAGCACATGAATCCTTGCCAGAAATATGAAGCTTATACTTTTTTAGCTACAGCAATAGAAGAAAACCAAGAAAAGTCAAAGGTCTTTCCTTATATTCAGTCCTCACCATTTTTCCTTGCAGCTAAAAGAAAGTTTAATAGAAAAGGAGAAGAGATACAAAGATCATAACAAACAACAAAGAAAGCACCCAGGAAACCCTTCACACCAGAAGGAAGACAGCTCTATACAAATCCTATCTCAGCCCACTCAATTTTCTGTAATTTCACAAACATCCATAATCAAATACACACTGTGTATGATAATACTGGTCATGTACACCACAGGCCGACAGATGAAGTGACAGGAAACTGCAATGGTGCAGGTTAAAAACACTAACAAGGACAAGCCAAGCCAAAAGAAAAAATGCATTTGGGAAACTAAGCAATCCTGCTAGTAACAGCACCTATAATGTAATAGTGGAGTAGAATCAATACAGACATCCTCAAAAAAGTTGGGGTAAGGCTTGTTTGATGAAGAAGAGTCAATGTGGTGGATTAAACGATTTACCTACAAAATTAAGATGTTAAAATAGCAATATCTTCTCTAACATAAATTAAACAAAGGTTGACTTTTGTTGTATCTCACACATCCTAGCAAGATGGTCAGTATAATAGTGGAGCAGAAGTAATGCAGCTAACCCTGAAGGTTGGGATAAGGATTACATGATGATGTAACAGAGATAGGCTATTAGTTATATGTCAATTGACTAACAAAATACGATGTTAAATAACTATGTCTTGTCAAATGTAAACTAAACTAAGAATCTATCTTTTTGTTCTACTCCATGCATTCTAACAAGACAGTAATTAGAATATACATATCTTTTTACATATGGATCAACTTAATGAATACAACACATGCAACAATGTGGCTAAGAGTCTAAGACCACCATTCAGTATGGACAACAGATTCACAGAATCTTTTGAATAGGCACTTGATATTTAATACATATTTCCCTCTGTATGGCTTTATGTATTTATTTATTTTTTGAGAAGTAAATTATCAATTCACTAAGAATGTGTACAATCAGAGGCTGTACAAAGGAAAGTATCAAAGTACAAAAATCACTCAGACCACTATCCCATTGGGAATTACAAACAGACTTCCAAATCAAAAAAGATAATTATAGAAAGAACTGTCAACAGTAAACTTTGCTGAAGAACCTTCGTTTTAAAGCATCCTTGAGTTTCTTTCTTGCCATATCGACCAGAAGACTGCACCTGGAATCAATTGCCATAAAGTTTTCCCTTTCTTACTTAAGCCATGTATCCACCACCCTTTCACAAAAGCCACCACTGATGCCAGGTAGCTACTTCTGAATGCAAAGATCCTAAAAGCCCTCTGCATAGCTTTTTAGTAATGAATGGCAATGCATCTACTGAGGATTTCGTATGGGCCTCAAATACCAGTTCAGAAATATGAAAAACTAAAATTCAAAAGCAGTGAACTTAGTTCTCAACTGGAATAAGCACCTTATAATTGATAAGCATGCATACAAACCATTAAAGAACAGAATTAAAATATTTGATCTCTTGATATAGTCCAGATTAGGAGACTAATTGAAGAGAGCAATATTCTAAAGATGAAAAACTGGTTACAGATATTGGAAGTTGAATAAAAAAGCTGCATCTTATTGCATCATATACTCATACACATGGAAATGTCTTATCAAGTGAGCAAGGATCAAAATCTTGGTACAATAAGTTGATTTGTCAAGTCAACTACATTCAGCCAATTCCCCCGTTATTGAATTTCTCTATATTTTCAAAAAAAAAAAAAAGAGAGAAAAATATTTATGCACACGCATATACACACAAACAAGCTCATAGCATGATACGCACTCACACTTCAATTAAACAGGCAAAAAGTAAAAGAACAAAGAATTCCCCACAATTTCCTCAAACTACCATAATTCAGTCCACACAAGATCCACCATAACAGACTGGCTGATGTGTGAACAATTTAACGAGAACGATGATGAACTTGCAGGGCATCTCTTTATATAACGCATTAGAACATGGGTCCTAAACAAATATTGCTAAATTACAAGGATGGCACACTCTATGTGGGTCATTCCGTCGCGGCTAGAGTAATGCATAACTAACCTCCGACTTGACTTGGTTCGAACATGGAGCTCTATGGATCGACAAACAGCAATGCAAATCCAAGTTTGGATAGAACAGAGAAAAAGCGGAGCAGCAACATACAGACTCAGCTACGCCAAAAAGAAACTCGAATTGGAAGTATCGGACCTACCAAATATAGATAGATCGCTCGTGCAACCGAACCAAAGACTCGCGACGTCGAAAAGACATCATCATCGACGAGATCCAAATACAAAAGAAAACACCACCCACATTCAGGGAGAACTGCTATCTTCCCATAACAGAGGAGATAGAAAAAAACCCAAGTCAAAGGAGCCACGAAAGGCTGGTAAGAAAAGCTAAAGACGATAAGTAAAATAGTAACACATCGAGATCCCCTTACACACCCCCACCCCATACAACACACCAACTATAATATTGCGCACAAGGGAGACGAAAGGGTGACAGAGATACAAGGGAAAGAGGAAATGAGATAACGTACTCGTCTTTATCTCCGCCACTGGACGAAGGGCTTCCATCGAAATCTGAGAAATGGCAAATACACGGAACGATCATGAACCGGAAAACCCAATTTCAATTTCTGTGTAGAAACAAATAACAAGTAAAAGCAGGTTATTTTAACATGAGATGAGATGGAATACGTACCCTCTTCTCCATCATCGTCTTCGCCCACTCCTTCTTCCTTGTGTGACTGGTTTTGGTGGTGGTTTTGCTGTTGATAGTGGTGGCGTTGTTGGGATTCCTCCTCTAGATTCTCCGAAGAACGTTTCTGCGCAGGCATTGCGTCTTCCCGTAAAGAGGATTACATAAAAAAGCACGCGAAAATAGAGAAACTCTTCTTCTGAGCTCCCTCGTTGGTGGTGCTTTGTTTGCAACTCTCTACTGCATGTTCATGGCTTCGCTTTTGCAGGAGGTAAGACGAGAAGAAGTGAGAAACGCCGATGGAGAGAGGGGGGGTAAGGGGCGTGACTGGCTGACCGCTTGAGCAAGCTCGTCTCGCTGGAGCGGTCTCGCCTGAATTATCAATATATTACGGCTACAAAGCACATGCACCAAAAAATTTCTCTTCCCTCATGCCCTTCGCTGGCTGGGAGGGGTAAGAATTTCTGTGATGGGGGTCTTTTAGTAAATTTAACACGACTTGCGTCTACAGATTAGAATCATTTTAGATCGGTCGCCGGCGGACTTGTCCTGAGCCCCTTTTTCAATTTATTATTATTATACGTGGATAAGAATTAAGAAATTTCATATCCGTATCTGTCAATTTTTGAAAAGATAAGGGTAGAAGTGGTATTACAGTTTTGGATGGCACACGCTTTGCACGTGACCCTAGGTTCCCAGTTGTACACGTGGTCGCTGTTTGAGTGTGGTTGGGTTAGTGCGAGGCTGTGAGCTCGTCCGAGTAGCAACGGCTTTTGCTTAATGCTTATGTTCGCTGCTCTCCTTGCTTCGTTGCTTGTCATCATTGGTCCCGTTCAAATGTTCAATCATTTCTCTACTTACTTATGTGAAGTTGTGAACTACCCTCGGTGGACCCCAAACAACCCTCCTGAAAATGTGAAAATTAGGACTTAGGAGCAAAACCAAAGTGGGCTTTGGGCCCATACCGTTTTTGTCCCGCTACCCCTCTTTTGTGTGGAAAGTTGGCCCAATAATTTTACACCCATCAAAATGGAAAATCCTCAAGAAGTTTCAGGGGTTACCGTTATGTGATAATTCAGCTAAAGTAGACAATGAAATAGTATCAACAAAGATAATCCAAAAGCTGAATCATCTGAATCTACGATTGAAACACCAGGTGTTTAGGTTGAGTTAGTAGAGAGATGAACATAAAAATGTGGGGTCGAAAAACAGACTGGCCTGGGACATGGGTTGAGGCCCATCTGGAGTCTTAATCAGCTCATCACTTGGGTTGCCTGCCTACATTGGATTTCGTCTCATCTATATTCTCTTCTTCTCTTTGTTATTTCATTTTCTTATGTCTATTGGATCTTGTGCTTTGGATTGTGGCTTGTGGGAAAGGAAAATGCACAAAAAAGAAAGTGCTTTAAAAAAGCATAGATATAAAGCTTAAATACTTTTATGCCCCCTAAGGTACCAACCCAACCCAACATTATAGTAAGTAAAATACATGAAGTTCAAGTTAGACCAAGTTGACCAAGGCACCAACCCAACATTATATTATATTAAGTTGAGGTACATTATGATGCCAAAAAGCTACAATAATGAATAAGAACTTATAGGATAAGTGTTTGGGAAAATTGCTTCTTTCAAATGGGGGTAGTATAGGTATTTTGAAAATCATATGATTGGCCTAGATGGGCTAAAAACACAATAAGTTCTTGAAAAAAAAAAACAAAATTTTGAGCTATTTTAAAATAGACTTATTTCCTAAAAGGTACCTATTCAGACTTATCTCTAAATGCATACAAGTGATTATCGGTGTGGTCCTAGCTTAAAATAGGCAGTTTTCCAACAAATGCTTACAAATAAAAATATGAGCTCCCAACAAGGGCTTAATCAATCAACCCCACCCCTCCTTGCTCTACGTGCGAGTGGATTTTGATGAATAGCCTGATTGATTACCACTTTTTATGATATTGGTTGATCAGTTATAAGTTTTTCCGGTTTCATATATAAGATTAGGATGGAATTTTCCAACCCTAATCCAATTTGGGTTTAGTTGGTTTTGGATTGGTCAAACCCAATTTGATTCAAGTTGCACCCATAAGAGTAGCCAAAATGTGGGCAAATTAGATGAGGAGTACAAAACATATGGTTTTTTTTTTTTGTATTCAGTGCCATGTACCACTAATAATGTCCCCTTGACCCCTTCTTCCCCAAAGTGCTGGTTGCAGGATTTGATTTAGCATCAACATTGGAACATATGACTTTTAATCATCCATGCTTTTTAACAACAAGTAATTTAAGGGCACATGCTATGCACATGCAAGTAAAGATAGATATATATACATATATATGAAAAGACATTTAAATTGCTTCAATTTTTTACTCAATGATTACCATATGTAACTATGTAAGTATTAACTTTATATGATATGATGTTATTTAAATATTTTGATTTAATTTTTATGGCCTACATAAAAAGTAAGACAAATATCACCATTATATAGCATAGATTATTTTTAATGATATTCATCAACTTTTACTATTGACTGAAGTATATGTAACCACCATTGAAAGATAAGATCTTTTATGTATGATCATGATCATAGTGTTTTTTTTTTTTTCAAACCGTAAGAAATTTGGTCAAGTAATCTACTTTCTAGACTAGTTTTAAAATTTAAGATCAACATATGCTTTGTATTGGACAATTATAGAGTAAATGGTTTGGGTTAAGAAAAGGATCAAAGTGCAAATCACATAGATTTCGAATTAGCATATAGCTATCAGTTTAATTAATATTTTTTAATGGATCAAAAGCTGGTTAGGAAAAAAATATGAAACAAGAGAGTCCTATATATGTTGATTGCAATCTTCATGGCTGTCTCACATGTGCATATCCTTCTACTTCTTTTGTCGATAAATTTGGAACAAGTTGATCTAAATTTAATCGGCAAATTGGCCCAAGCATAGGAGATAGTTCAATTAAGTAGGGTCCGGAGCCCAAAATTGCAATTATAAATTATAATTTGCACTCATCCTTTCTATGGTACCATCTTCTATTCTCGATTTAGATTTAGATTTTGGATTAGCTGAAGGTGTGGTAGTTGTTCAACAGGTCGTGGAACCAATGGTAATGCCTCACATGGGGTCTATAGTGAAAAATTAAATAATTGTGATATTACATGGGATTCACAATCATTCGTTCAACAAACCTTTATCAAAAAATAAATGATTATAAATATGTGGTGAAAATGTTCTTTTTTTTTTCAAATGGGATAGTATAGGTATTTGGAAATTACGTGGTGGGCCAAGACAAACCAGATGTGCAATAAACTCAAAAGTGCTTAAAAATGCATAATTTTTAGCTTATTCAAAACGGGCTTATTTTCTAAAAAAGTCTTACTCAGGCTTATTTTCAAAATGCATACCAGCCTAAAATAAGTGATTAAATATAAGGCACATCCAAACGGGGCTTAAACCACCATCTCAATTGATGAGCCAAGGTGAATCAACCCGAAATTGTAATTTTCAATCAGTTCAGTTCTTAAGGCTAAGTCCCAAAGTCTGGGAGTGCTTAAGTTTCAAATAAGTGATTATTCTAAGAATAAGCACTTTTGAGAATCTCAATGTGGGCTTATTTTTAAGTGTTTATTTCCTTTCTAGCCTATCTTGATCCACCATGTTATTTTAGAAATACCCATACTACCTTGTCTAAAACAAATGCTTTTTCATCAAAAGCTCATAAACATGTATTTTAATAAGCATTTATTCAAGGGTAAATTTCTTAAACTACCCTTATGGTTTAGATAACTGACTAAGTGTACCCTTACTATTTAAAAATTGGCTGATACTACCCCTATTGTTTCTGACAATTGACTAATACTTTCCTTACTGTTAACATCCCTTAATATTTCGTTAACTAAAAGATTAAAAGATTATTTTACCCTTTGGATATGTTTTTTGTAATCTACATAAGAATCAGCCCCCTCGGTGATTGAAATCCGACGACAATTTGATGGAGATTTCAGGCATCAATCCTCTTGGTCACTGAAAACATACCTACCGATGATGCCCCATCTCTCTCTCTCTCTCTCTCTCTCTCTCTCTCCATGTCGTAACCCCATTGGCGACCACATGTCGTCAATGCCCCATCTCTTTGTTCCATTTTCATTTTTCCATTTTCCTCTTTGCATTCGAGAGATTCGCTATTCTCGCGCTCCACAGGTCACCAGAGGCCTGTGAGATGACATCAAAAGGGAGCAAATAAGAAAGAAACCTGGGCTCAGAGGAGGCCTTCAAGAGGAGATCTAGATCCAGAGGAGAGAAGCTGGTCAACTCCCTTTCTGCAGAAGAGATTTAGGTCAGGTGCTAGGCTCAGCTCAACCCAAGTGCCCCTCCTATGGCATTCGTGACATAGCTTTATGCTTGATCTTCGAGCAAGGGGAGGATAAAATCTCTACTATGCCCATCGCATATACAAAGATTGTGAAAGTAGGTGAGGACCGTGACAACGACAATTGACTAGAATCCAATGAGGGCTTTTCCTAATGAGAATCCAACGAATATTAAGAAAGAATCTATTCATATGATAAGTAATCTCTTCTCCTTGTTTCTCTGTCTTTGTTTTGTTCTCCTTCTTTTAGTTTTTTTTTTCATTATCGTTGAATGAGTTGCAATAGGGTGTTTTTTTGCTAGAAATAGTAGTGATGGTTGATTCTGGTTTAACTCTTCATTTTTTTTTCTTATTCTAGTTATATCAAGTGGTCTTGGTGGATTGATAAGTCAAAACAAGAGGAGAAGGAGATTTGTTGGTGTTGCTAAGAGAATCAAGATGGACCTCCTAATCTTACTCTTTTCTATTTTCCTTTTGCTCTTACTCAAGAGAGGGGCCGGATATGGAGGGGGTTATCACTGCCACTAGGTTTGTCATTGCTAAAAAGAAGAAAATAGTAAGGAGGAGAAAGAAGAAAAGGGAGAGGGAGTGGGACGAGAGGGTTGATCTTGATAAAAATATTGATTTGGAAACCGATTAGGTATTGACGAAGATGGTCGAAGAAGATAGAGCAAAGAGAGAGGTTGGAGGAGGAAGGGGTGTCGGGTCAAGAGGAAGGGGACGAGGGTAACTTTGGGTTTTAAAAAAATTTAAATGTCACAAGGTGTCACATGTATATGGGTTTTGACAAAATATTAATGGATACTAACGGTAAGGGTAGAGCTAGACAATTGTCAGAAATAGTAAGGGTAGTGTTAGTCAATTTTCAAACAGTAAGGGTACACTTAGTCAATTAGCTAAACCATAAGGGTAATTTAAGAAATTTACCCTTTATTCAATAAATAATAATTTCTAAATAATATTTTAATAAGCCATTTAGGGGTTGGATGGGCTCCCCACAAAGCATGCCCCATATGCACATCCAACATTTGGGTATGAGTCTGGATCTCCTGCCCACAATAACTCTGCTCATGTCTACCCACATAACATTGCAGCCACACATGGAGAATATCTTATCCTCCTACATAGTACTATGGAGAACATCTCATCCTTTGCATAGTATTCAGCGTCAGTACATGACAATTGTAGCAAACAACGTGTCATCCATAATAGGGTGAGCAACTCTTCCAACAACTAATGATGCTTGATACAACTACCAACTTCCAATTAACAATTTTTTTCTTCAAATTGCATACGATAAAATAAGGCTTAGCTCATCAGCTGCTCATCCTCCTACTCCAAGAGAATCGGAGTCTCCTGCCACTTGTGCTTCCCGTATGGATTTGCCAGAAATTGTCCAATTTGTTTGGAACTTTACTGGCATGGTCAGAATCCATAGCCCTGTAAGTCACTCATTCTTTCTCTCTCTCTCACACACACACAAACAATCATGCACACTCATAAGTTGTTTGTTCAAGATATTTTGATTTGTTGTCGTGGTTTTAAGATATGGCTTTTAATCCATTCCAAAGCAATTACTCCATTAGTTTTCACCAAAACCAATAAAGCAATAAGAAAAAGGGAAAAGCAATTTGAGCTCTGATGACCCGTGCTTTTTGGTATTTAATACATTTTTTGAATTGCTTATCATCTGATCTAGGTTTGGAAAGATGACCCTTTCAGCATCTAGGTGATTGGTAAATGTTGCCAAACTCGTCAAGCTAGTGACTTTCTTACTAAGTGATAATGATCAAAAATCTTCATTTGGGTTGGCACTAGTTGTGGTTGTTGCATCAATTGTGGAGCCTTTCCTATTGCTATGTCACCAAGAAAACACTATATATGCAGGTCTATGCCTTTTTTTGTTTATGCCTTATTATTGGAGTATTTGGTGTTTTACAAGGTGAATTCCTTCATGGAGTGAGGTTATTTTGGTTTAACATACTAAACTTCTAAATTATATTTACAAGCATGGTAAGATAGATTGTAAGCTACTTGGTTCAAATTTCTATTTATATGCTTTATACATATATTATCAAAAAGATTCAAAAGGTTCCTGACAGCTTTCTTCAGTTGATGCTCTTGCCAATTGACGCCAACCTCCTTGTTTAGGATACTATTCACGACCAAAAGAGAGTCAGAAAAGAGAGTTACTAATAAATTTCTCCACTCTAGCACTTTTGATAGGCCATGCATCAATCCTCACCATTTTGATTGGTAACTAGATGATGACTTGATTCTCCTACTTTCTACCCACAAAATTGACTGGTCAAAGGATAATATAACAAAACAATGACAACTTTTTCTTGAGACTTGATCAAAAGATCCATCCACATAGACTAATATTTGGGAGGCTTGATTTTCATTTCCTTTATTCTGTTGATTGTCTATCTCATCTTGTTGTGTATACAAATATGAGGCAACTTTTTCAATCAGTTGATCCGGACTCCATATTTTTTTGTTGTGAACTTTTGCATTGCATGTGTCATAAATGAATCTAAATATAACGAAAAATTTCACAATGTAATAAGCTTTCAAGTCAAGATCCAACCAACTTATTTTGTTTTGGCTCAAATCTGACACCAAGTGGCCTAAACTCAGTGATTGAATCATCTCAAGATCTATCCCAATTTGAGTCGATAGCCAAACTGCTTTTGCATAATGACACTAAAAAATAAATGTCTCCAACTTTCTTGAGTTGAATTATAAAGAGGGCAAACTTTATCAGTATCATGTAGGAATTTTAATTTGTCCCTCATTTTAATCCCCTCCCACCAAGCTTTCCACAAATATTTGAAATCTAAATGGGATTTTTGCTTTCCATATTAGATTCCAACTTTCCCTTGACCCAAATGATGAAGGATGCTTATGCATCAGAAATGTTAGCCTGATTACACACTATATGAGGCATTTTTTGATTGTTTTCAGAGTAGAGAATCTAGAATTTCTTGTGATACATGAGGCATCTAAGTTATATGGTGGATTGTCTCCTCTTCAAAATGTTGTTGTAATAGAGGGATGTTCCAAGACTCATCATTTTCCATTAGGTCCTGTACTTTCATGTCCTCTACTCGATCTCTCATTTGTTCTTTTATTCTTGGACAACCATCCAACATTGAAGGGATCCAATGATCAATAATATTTACAGAGTACCCATTATGTACGTGCCAACACAAGTTTTCTTTGAACATATTTAAACTATCTAGTATAAATTTCCACTATGTGGAATCATTTTTTTTTTGTAATAAAAATATTGGCTTTCTTTTAATGTATTTTTTTCCATATGGCCTCTGACCACAAACCTGATTGGTTTGTAAACAATCTCCATACTTACTTAAAAAATATACCCTTATTAAACTCCTCCGTTCTCTTAAATCCCAAACCTCCCTCTATTTTTGGTTTGCATATTTGGTTCCATGAGAATGTATACATATTTCTTTTCTCAGCAAAACAACCCCACACAAAATCTTTTTTTTTTTTTAATTTCTCCATCTTAGATATTGTTTTTTTCTTAAGTATGACTAATGACATTGAATATACCGGAACTGCTTGAAATACAGATTTGACCAAGGTTGTCCTTCTTGCCTATGATAGCAACTTTGCTTTTCATAAAGCTAATTTGTTATTCATTTTGTTTACAATCTCCTTATGCTAGTTTTCTAATTTACCCAATAGGCATAGTTTAACTCCCAAGTACTTTTCTTGATTTGACATTTGTTTCATCTGTAGTATATTCAACATGAACTTTTTTTTCCTCCTATGAATTCCTCGACTAAAATAGACTCCTGATTTTGCAAAATTTATTTTTACTCCTGATCATTTTGCACGTTGGGATAGTATCTCCTTTATTTTTCTCAATTGGGTTGGCTCGACCTTGCAACATATAACACAATCATCAACAAATAGCAGATGGGTTATGGGAGGGCCCTCTGTACTTATCTTTATTCCTTTAATCTCCCATCAGCCTCTACCTTGTTTAACAAGCATGACAAGGCTTGCACGACAATTATGAACAAGTATGGTGATAAGGGATCCCCTTGTCTTATCCCATTATCTAGATAAAAAAATTCTTTCATTGTACCATTAATTTTGACCGGGGTTTTGATGCAGAAGTTTACCATATCACACCATTTTCTCTCAAATTCCATCTCCTTCATTATTCCAATTATGAAATCCCTCCTTAGTCTATCATAGGCACTTGACATGTCAACTTTAAGGAGAACCCAACTTTTACCTTTTTTTCTGTTTTTTTCATTTTATTAATTATCTCCCGAGCCAAAATGATGTTGTCAAGACCCTATCATCATTTCACAAAAGTTGCTTCATTTGGAGCAATTAACTTATCTAGAGTCTTTTGCATTCTGAGCACCAAACATTTTGCAATTATTTTATAAATCACATTACACATGCTTATTGGTTTGCAGTGACAAATTTTTTTAGGGTGTTTCACTTTTGGTATGAATACAAGGTTTGTGGAGTTTATTTCTGATGGGAATTCTATGGTGTCAAAAAACTCCTTTACTATTCTATAGATGTACGCCTTGCCTTATGATAGACTAGAATTTCTAATAGGAGAATGGAGAAAATCCATCAGGTCTTGGTGTTGAATGAATTTTCAAGGATTTTGTTATCAAGTTAATTTCTTCTTCTAATGGAGGGGTTAGCATCTGGGAGGCCTCCTCTTGTGTAAGCTTGTTAACTACGATGTTTTGTAGTTCTATGTCAGTCACAGAAGCTGTTACTTATTTGACAAATATGACTTTTGAAAGCTTTTTCTATCTCCTCCAAGTTCATATTTAAACAATTTTCATTTTTCAAAAATTGTAAGGAATTCCTTCTTCTGTTATAGTCTGTAACTTGGTGATATTTTGTATTCTTGTCCCCTTCTTTCAACTAGGTTTCTCTGGATTTGAGACACCACATCTGCTCCTCCCTAATAAGCCATTTTTCATATTCCTTCAATAAATTCTTTTTTCAGCTCATATTCCCATACTACCCTCTTCACCCAAATTTTTTATTTCTTCTTCAATTTGTTTCAATTTTTCCTTAATTCTATCAATTTTTTCTTTGTTCCATTGTTTAAGAGCCATCTTACACCTTTTCAACTTATCTAGTATAGTAAATATTGATGAACTCTATTGTTGTTCAACCAGATCCCTACATTCCTCCTCCTCTGTCCACATGGGCATAAAATGAAATTGTTTTGGACCTATTAGTATTTGAGGATTAGTCTCTAGTATAAGTATGGCATGGTCTGAAAATAGGTTAGGGGAGATTGAGATTTGTGCTTTAGGAAAGAGATTATGCTACCAGGGAGTAGCCAATCCCCTATCTAGTTTTTCTTTTACTAATCATTGACCCCTTTGCCCATTTGTCCAAATATATGCCCCAACCAATGTTTGAATTTCTAATAGAGAGTGGGTATCAATTAAGCCCTGTAAAGGACTCGAATATCTTCTTGTGTTTATATGAGAGCCTTGATAGTCACTACCCTCCACAACATCATTCAAATCATCGATCAACATCCAATTTTCCTTCCCAATTAAAATTTATGTCAAATTTTTCCAAATTTGGACCTATGTTGTTTATTTGGGTGTCCATACACCAAACATAACCACCATTCTAGATCTGATGGACCATTTTTAGTACTTAGTAGAATCATTCTGTCCGAAGTATATGTCTTCTCTATAAACATATCCTGCTTTCATCCTACAAACAATCCACCAGATAACCCTATTGCCAGCACACCCCACCAGCCCCCTAGTCTTAATTGTCTCCCTGGCTTATTTGTTTTCTCAACATCGAGTTTTGTTTCAAAGAGGAAAATCAGGTCATGATTCTAAATCCTAAATTGTTTTCTAAGAAAATGACACGTTTGTGGGTTACTGCAATCTCTAATATTCCAATTGAAGATTTTCATGGGATAAAGTATGAAAAGAGCACTAAATTTATAGATTACAGGTAATACATGAGAAATTATATTTCCAAACATATACATGGTAATATAACTTGGAAAAGAGGGGATATGCCCTCTTATCGGCATTTCGAAAGAGTTAGTGCACCAAATGAAGAAACCACTGAATTGATTTGGGTCTAGATCTTCAAGCATCCCCATCTCGTTGCTTATTAGGTTATTCTCTTCCTTGTAGGATGAATTGCCCTAACTATCGAGCATCTCTTCCATTATCTCCATTAGGTTGAGCCACCAGTTCAAGTTTTCCAAATTCATTTAGTTAATCTCTTCAGTTCCATTGCCATTTATCTCAAACTTAGAGCTTGTACCATCCATCTTCGCAAATGGGATTAAAAATGATCTCCTTCCATTGGCTAGATTTATGTTTTGCCCTTATGATTGTGAAATAGGGTTTTGGTTATTGAGTCAAAATAGGATTTGTGGGGCCTGCCCCATTTTATAAATTGGGTTTGTGGACTTGTGTTCTACTTAATTTCTTGCATGCATTCCCGTAGTTGATTACTGGTGCTCAAATTGAATAAAATGGATGGATGGATAATATATCTTATACTCCATGCCTTTTTTTGTCTATGTTTTCTTTTGGCCATTGTCCTTTAGTTCCTCATGTCACTAATGGCTGTGAAATCTCACCACTTTACTAAATCATCCTCAAAAGTTAGTGAAAAGAGTTTTTTTTTCTCATTTTTTTTATCAAAAGAAAGGAGTTATGGGTTCTGTTTGGTTCACAGTTGGAATCAGAATTAGAATGGTCTATTTCCATAGTCTATTTGGTTCAAACGAGAAATGAAAATTGGAATAAGCTTGAATAGGATTTTAGTACCAAGGGAGGATATGGAATGACCATTTCCTTAAATGGCGGAATGCCATTTCAACAGAATGGGAATCGAGTTCAGTTTTTGCTCAATCAAACAGTTAGAATCGGAATGACCCATTCTGATTCCGATTCTATACCTCTACTCCCATGAACCAAACGTGCCCAACCAAACAGTTGTACCATAGATGACGGGAGTTTGGGCTTTGGTTGTTTTAACAATCAAGGGTTGATACTCACAAATGCACATCTCTTGGAGCCATGGCGATTTGGGAAAACAATTGTACTAGGCTGAGTAGATGGGGAAGTTGGGAACAGATTGGCATCACCCTTCATTTCCTCTAAGAGATCTACATTTTCTTATCACGAACAAACAATAAAGTGATACTCTAGAAGAAATTCATATTCTACTTCCCAAGACATTGAATATTTTAGATGCTTCAGTGGATAACAAATGCGGTGACCATAAGTTAGGTTCAATTTACAAAGCCTACATGCTCGCTTGGATAATATGAACCCATATATGGATGTGGTGTGATGGTAAGCTATTGTATATTTCTAAATGACCTTTAGATGTTTCCTTACTACTGCTTGAATCTGTTCCCTATCAATTGTGTCTTATTGTTCAAACTTCCTCTACATGCCCATCTCTAGGATCAGAGCCACATGTTATTGGATGGGTTATTTGGATCACACTTTGGTGATGGTGAGGGACTTTTTGGTACCTTTGATTTTATGTTCTATCATCATCACCTACTAAAAAGAATCTTAAGATTTCCTATTACCTCTTTGGCTAATTTTCATTACCTTTGTTTTTTTGCCAAGTGTCTACCTATCTCCTTACGCTGGGGTAGTTGCATGGGTGGTAAAAGCAGATATTCCTCTCTACTCTTTTGAATCAGATCTAAAAGAGTATAAACAAACAATTTACCAGAATGGACCAAGGCATCTACTAGCAATGCTTGAAAACATAGGTTTTGTATATCCTAGTGGTAGTGGTGCTGCTATCTCAGTTAGGGAAGAGTACAAATACAAATGTATATGGTACAAATACATATAAAATAATACAAAATACAAGGTTTTACACTCTAGATATTTGTAATTTACTCCTTCCAAATTTATCATTGGAAGTAAAAATTATGTAAAAATAAATAAATAAATCAATTAACTGTTGGTATTACAAGGATATTCATGTTACCTGTTGTGTATTCCAAATATTCCTATGTACATAAATCTCAGATAAAATAGAACTGCCTTTCTAAAAGTCCTTACTAGAGCTAACTACTAAATTGATCTATCATAGAACATGGGTGAACTACAAGGTAGAAATTATAGACTTTAACCCACTTATGATTATAGAAGGTGGCAAGAAGCGGGCCAATAGTTAAGGTGGAGGGTTTATAGTACAAAGCCTAACATACTTTAACCCACTTATGAACATAAAAAGTTGGCATCCTTAGATAGTGCATATTACCAAATGCATAATGCCAATTTCTATCTACTCATATTTGACCATACCATGCCATCGCTCCATTTGCACACAAGTGTAAAACATACGTTGTGTCTTCTTCATTCTCTAGACACATTTGGCGTGTATTTGGCTCTGTGGGCATTTATTAAATAATGTTGCCACATCTGCGCAAGCTAGGCATGGGCATTTATTAAAGGTTAAACCACAATTTGGTTCACTCATTTATTGAAAAATGGTAAAAAACTAAAATGTATAGATTTGTGTGCCTTGAGCCGTTGGGGGTAGCAACAAATTCTCTCACTTCCCTTAATGGCATGGCGTTTCCCGAAACCTCTTGTTGATGTGGCATCAACGTGGATGCTGACGTGGTGGTTTGAGTATGTTGATCCCATGCATCGCATACCAAGAAGAAGATAACCCTTTTCACCCTAATGCGAAGAGAACCCTGAGACCTTCCGCCATCGTTGTTTCGTCTATAGAGACTATCGCCACTGTTTGCGACATATGGAGAGACCTACCGCCATTGTTTCGTTGCAGTTAATTCCACTGTCAACCTGAAACCTTGTACTAATTTCGTTGTTGCGGATATTCACATTTTCTTATTGTTTTTGCAGATCTATTATCCCCCATGAATAGACCTTTTGGGCTCTTTTCCCACCATCGATGACCCTCAGTGTTTGTTGTTGTACCCAACTCGAAGGTACATTTGCCTGTCATAGGTTACCTACCAATTGTGATTGTTTATTTTCATTTGCTAGTTGGATGTTGATTCATTTTATTTTTTTTTCCAAATCTGATTTGTTTAGAATTCTATCGATAGAGAACCATCTGTTTAGAGTTCTCTTTTTTCCAAATTTGGTGTTGGATGCATTTTTTTTTCTAGATCTCTATTTACTTTCATCATATCTTTGAAGAAAATCTTACATTTTTTTTTTTGTTTTTGTTTGAGAACTAGTGTGAAAATGAAGGTTAGCCTCATTAAAATTGTAAGGAAATTCACAAAGGAGATAAAGCAACCATCGAGGTCCTATTCAAATTACTTTTGAAGTATATTACCTCAGATAATGCAAACTAGCATGGGCCATGTCAGGTTCAGATGAGTCCACTACAAATGGACTAGGTCCAATCCAATTTGATCAATACTTTAGACCATCTTAGATCAGTACAATTCAATGTCCAGACCATCCAATCTGTTCAAATTGGTTTTAATTTAGATTGGTTCTAGTCCAAACCTAGTCCATTGACACATGTATTCTTAATAAACTAGATATTGGTTCAATCCAACCCAATTCAATATAAATCTGTTATGGATGGACTAAGTCTAATCCAATCCAATTGTCAACACAAATTTCGCGCTAAATTTGGAGCACAAAAAAAATGTGAATAATTTCAAAGAAATTTATTTATTTTTTTGCAAAAATTTAAGTGGGATACAAACTCTCTTTTTTCTTGACAAAGAAGACCCTCTAATTCTCTTGTCTTGGATGAAATCTGAAACTATGACTAGAACTTGCAATTAGGAGAAGCAAGTAACGCCCAAACTTATGCGAACAAAAATTTACTCATTCTCAATCAATGATGTAAACTGTTGAAAGCAATGTCTTTGCTTGTAGAATTGACGAAAGCCTTTTGGATCATGGGAATTTGAAGATTGGAACTTCACAGGTTGATGTGGTAGCAATTTTGGTGCTTCGATAGTTGAAGAGTTGGAACCTTTCTTTTTTCTTCCTTGATCTTAGTACAACATGTTTCTTCTCCTTCTTCTTCAAAAAGAACGACAGCGGTCGGAGACGAACTTGGTGGTTAAAGGGGGAGCTGAATGAGAGAAAGACCATCCTCACAAGAAGACCCCCATCCCCTTTTATAGTGAAAGAGATTGCCCAATTCAGATCTGATTGGGAATCAAGCATTTAATTTGGGGGACCCACAAGATTTTAATGATCAATTTGTGATATGATTTAAAGACTTATTAAGAAAGGAATTGGATTTGCCCTCCTCCCATTTAAAGACAAATGCCACTTGGCAAAAATGGGTTGGGCCCATGCAACTTCTAATTTATTTGGCTAGACTTGATTTTCAAACTTGGCTGATTAATCAATCCCTCTTGTGATCAATTTATGATCCTATTTAGAAGTTAATTAGGGAATGGGTTGGATTTGTCCCCTTTCCTTTAAATGAATCGGCCTAAGAATTTGAATTCAAATTTCAATTTGACTAACTATTGTAATTAATATGATCCCACTAGATTGACAATTCGGTGGTCAATCTTTGGTCCCCTTTTAAATTCATAGATTGGATTTAACATGCCACTTGGCAAAGGGGCTGGGCCCATGCATCATTTAGCCCATTGACCAACCATTAATTTCCTTTTTTTGGTGGATCAATTAAGCCTTGAAAGTTGTTGGTTGCCTTATGGGATTCACTAAATCCTAATCAAAGATTTGTTCAATCTGTCCATCAAATGACAAATTTAAATCTATGATTTTTTTAAGAGCATTGCACTAAAAAATAGAGGCTTAAGCCCATGACCCATTAATGTAGTGTAATGGGCCAACTCCTTTTTTAGTGGGCCCAATAACTTCCTCTAGTTGGTTCGTCTTCTTTTTCCCCTTTTTTTTTTACGTATCAACAAATGCCCCCCAAGTTGGTAGTTGTTATTACAATTGGCAATGCAACCATCGACTTGCAAAGTTTACATTCTTACAAGCTAAGAGTAGAGAATCTTTTCTTTTTTTTTTTGTACCATCAGTAGTTCATACTCTTACAGGTCACTAGTAGATTTTTTTTTATTTGTTTTGGCCGTTCACAGTTTATACTCATGCGAGCCAGGAGTAATACATGAATATTTTTTTATTTGATTCGGCCATTCACAGATTATACTCATGTGGGCCAGGAGTGATATAAATAAATTTAATGCATACAAATTCAAAGAAATTTAATTTTTTTCTTGCAGAAATATAAATGGGATATAAACTCTCTTTTTCTTTGAAGAATAACCTCTGATTCTCTTGTCATGAACACAATTGAACTTGCATTTGTAGCTTGTCACGGACACGACCCGTAAAGCTTGACGACTTTAATGGTAGGAGGTCCCTTGTAATGATTCGACAAAGATCTTCTTGACTACAACAATTTAATAGAAGATTTCTTGTTTGCAGTAATTTGATGTGAGCTTTCCTTGAGTACAGCAACTCAAAGGACCAAATTCTTCGATTCACGTGATACGAGACTGCAGTAGTTTTGAAGCTTCAACAGTTGAGAAGCCAAATTTTTGGTTGGGAATTGCTAGAGAGAGCTGAAGAGGAGAGAATGATTTCAGTTGAAAATCTCTCAACATGCACGTGGCTAACAACATTTAATTTGAAACTTCAATAATTCAGCATCGGCTCATGAGCTAGTCTTCTTCCAAATTCTTTTGTCTTCTTCCTTCCTTCTCTTGTTATTTTTTTTTATCTTCTCTTTTTTGTAGACAAACCAGCTCTCTTCATCTTCTCGATTACCTCTCCCAGGGGGAGTTTCCTTGCTTTCCTCTCCATTTTATAGTAGATGTCTATGTTTGAAAAGCCCTCCCTATTTCAATTTTGTAATCATTGTTATAAAAGGGAATGCAATTAGTGATCTTCAAGAGATTTGTTGTCCAACATTAATTTTCTCTTACCAAATCATCAATGAGGCAATATTGCACATTAATCTCCATTAAATAGGTCCCACTAGATCCTCCAGCTATTAACGTGATTCTCTCTTATCAATCCTAATCAATCATCGACAATTTATTAATGGGGACATCTTACTAAGATCTAATTGATCCCCACAAGTTAGGCCATAGGATCATTTTTTTTGTGATTTGGTGGAGGGCCCACATAAGATAAAAGGAAATACCATATCAATTAGCCAATTGTAATTTCTCCTTTTATTTTGTCACTTAAGAACATTTAAATGTCAATACAATTTAATCCAAACCCGCTACATGAGTTTGAGAGGATTTCTAGCTGATTTGCCATTTTGCTATCACCTAAAGGTCGGGGTTCGGAATGGCAATTGGGTGATTACGCGCACCATGTGTAGCTTTACCATATGGGATTGGCATGCCAAGGGATTAAATCCACTTACAAACAAATATATATTGGCCATCCTTCTTTTCATATTAATTTCCACTTAAATGTGGGTCCCACCAAGTTGATTAGAGGGGATCTCTCTAACAAGATTTGAGAGTTTAAGAAAACCTCTGTAATTGCCACTCAATGGTGGGATTTGTCTCAAAATGCAAGCCTCTATGTGGTAGGTGCTCATTGCTATTCACTTTGATTTGTAGTGGGCCCTATCCAATATCTTTTTTGGGCCCAAATTCTGCTATCCTTTTCTTAGTGGACCAATAGTTCATTTTCATTCAATTTCTTATTGGGTCCAAAATTTACATATCAACACAAATAAATACTTTGGACCATTATGTCTGAACTAGTCCAATTCAATATGTCTTATTAATCCATCCAATCTGTCCAAATTGATTTTGATTTGGACTTCTTCCAACCAAAAACCGGTCTATTGATACCCTTAATTCTGCATTTCTAGAAAATGGAACTTAGTTTTGATAAATGGAAGCTGAAATTCATGGCTTTAAATGTTATAGAAAATCAAGAAATTAAAAAAAAAAATGTCAAGAATACAAATAATTTTCTTGTACATTGAACCCTTGAAAATCCATCATACACCATAGGGGTAGCACATTGTGTTGGTCTACCAATTTTCACCAATTGATTGATTTTTTTTTAATAAAGAGAAGAAGTGCTACACAAGCCTAGGGGTAGCATGCCCCTAGAAGTCACACAAGCAGATAAAATCTAAGTCCCAAGGAAGAGACTTGCAGTCAAGGAAAATAGAATTAGAATTCGGTGAAATAACCAAGTTAGAAATCCAATCAAGGGCCTGGTTGGCTTCCCTATAAATATGTGTATACCTTAATCCTCCACTAAATTTATCCTTGCACATCAGACAATCAGGACGGTTGGTAATCCCTTTGAGGTAGGAGATGACTAGCTTGGAGTCCCCTTCAATTATAATCTCATGATCTTTGAAGTTGCATGCTAGATTGTAACCCTTGTAGTCGATGATCTTGCCAGAGCAGTCCCTCACAATAGCAGCTACTGAATAGGTCCCATCACTTGAACGAGAAGCATCAAAATTGATGTTTATAGATCACTGGTTAGGTGGAGTCTAGGCAACATATTTCCACACTCTGACTCTATTAGAGCAAGAAGGGGAAACAATGAAATCCTTAAACTCCATAAGATCTTTATTAGCTCTCACTACAATTAACAAGGGAGAGGAATCCTCATTATTCAAAGTCTTCTTGTTCCTGCACTTCCAGGAAGCCTGTAATTTAAGAGGAGAAATAGAAAGACTTTTATTTTCGGGCGACACAATAAACTCCAAACTAAACCCTTCCAATTAACTAAGTTTTCTCTATTGCAACACTCAGTACATTTCAGCTTATAATCTGATTTCAAGGAGAAGGCACCACTCGGATTTAGGCTCCTAATCATTTTATCCTCCCTTTGATCTGGCGGGATAAAGATGGATTTAATTTTATTCCAAGTGTTTGAGGGAACCAAGCTTCGAATTTTGTCATCTCTCCAAACACCTCTCTCTTTATCAATGAATTCACTCACCAAGATTTGATCATCCCCGCCGCGGCCAACATCAACACTAACCGAAAGGGGAGTATCATTGACCCAACAATCCGTCCAAAATTTTATAGAATTGTCGTTGCCCACTTCCCACCTTAACCCCTTTCTCAATAGTTCCCTAGCATTTAAGATACCTCTACAGGCCCAAGATATACCTTTCTTCACCTTGGCTTCCCACAGATTTCCATCTTTTAAATACTTACCCCTCATCACTGTAACCTAGAGATTTTCCTTCTCACTTAGGATCTTCCGCCCAAGCTTCGCCAGGTTTGCTTCATTAGTCCATTTGAGGTTTCTTAATCCTAATCCTCCTCACCCCTTTGGGCGACAGACTCTATCCCATTTCATCAAGTGAATGGACGTTTTATTTTCAGAGTTGTTCCAAAGAAAATTTCTGTAGGTACAATCAATGTCCTCTAAAGCGTTATGGGGAATTTTGAAAAACCGCATCCCAAACTGCAACATATTTGAAGTTACTGAATTTAAAAGGGTAAGGGAAAGGGAAAGATAATTTATTCCACCCTTCTAATCTCTTATATACTATTTCTTTAACTCTTCGAAAGGTATCTTTTGTGACTCTTGCGTTAATTGTGGGGGCCCCCAAATAGTAAGAGGATTCTACAAGAGTTGGGATCTTTAGAATCCTAGCTAAAATTTTTTGGAATCTGCCAGGAATATTGATTTATTGAAATTTGGTTTCTGGCCAGAAGCCAAAGAAAAATCATTTAGGATTTCTTTAATTTTTAATTCAATAGGGATGGTGGGCTCAACATAAATAATGCAGCCATATTGGGATTTTCGGGCAGTCTTTTGCCACCTTGCATCCAATTGGAATACATGAGAGTAAAGATTCCTTTTCGAGCTTCCTACTAAGAGCTTCAACACAAACATATGGGGATAGAGGATCCCCTTATTTGATCCCTCTAGAGGTAGCAAACTCCCTAGAAGGAAATACCATTAACCAGAATTTGAAAAGATACTGATTTATGGCGAGTAGAGAGTGGGTAGGAAATCTGGTTTGTTTCTGGAGGGCACATTCAAGGTGAATGGTGGCTCTATCATTCCCAACCTCTTGACTTGATCTAAGGAATTCAGGATCTTTTGCTTTCTTTTAAAAACATTCCCAAAATGATTTTTGTTCCTTTATTTTAATTTTTTGGTCCCATCCACGATAAGATATGGTGTTTTGCTATGTGTGAACAATCATCGTCCACAAAATAGCGTGGATAGGGATGGGCTACACCCCAATTTATCATCCATAGTATTTTCTCGTGGATGGTCCACACTATGGTGTGGGTAGTTTGTGGGGAGGTTTCATACATTGGTCCTGATGTAACCGTTTTCGGCCACGTACCAATGTTTTGTGATGTAAAATTTTTTGGCAAAGTACCTCGTTATTCGACCCGGTGGTGGCGTGCCTTAGTGACGAGCTACTTGGTGGCGAACTCCTTAGGGGAGAACTGCTTGGTAACTAACTGCTTGGTGGTGAACTGCCTGGTGGCGAACTGCCTTGGTGGCGGACTGCCTGGTGACGAAGTCCCTGGTGGCGAACTGCCTGGGGGTGAACTGCCTTGGTGGCGAACTGCCTGGGGGCGAACTGCCTGGTGGCGAACTCCCTGGTGACGAACTCCCTGGTGACGAACTGCCTGGGGGTGAACTGCCTTGGTGGCGAACTGTCTGGGGGCAAACTGCCTGGGGGTGAACTGCCTGGGTGTTACGGTTCAAAGCAAGCTTAGCCTTGCCTACGCTTGGCAGGCTTACGTTAGGGACATGCCCGTCATTTTCGCCTGTAAGACTTTTGGGAGAACTGATGTCATCTTCAGGCAGACCACCGAAAGCTTAACGTACTCTTTGAGGAGGGGTGGTCGACCTCCTTGGGTGCCTAACCTTGGCACTCCTAGACCATCATCCCCTTGCGGGGCGGCCCTGGTTAACGGCTAGCATGGCTACCAGGGTTCCTCATGGGCGCACACTAGCTCATGGGGACAGTGTTGGACCGGCACTGCGCTGCCGACACTCAAGGGAGGCTTGGCACGCAGGCCTGGCTCAAGCATGTCCCTACACCTCGCCAGCCCCTTGCCCAAGCTGATTGAGCTATCCTGTTGCCCCTAGCGCATGGGTGGGTTCCGTCCCAAGCGGTTGCCTATCATCATGGCACACAGGTGACTGTCATCATCGGCATACAGGAGACCCTACACATCGGTGCCAAGTCACCTCATCGGCGCATGGTCGCCTTCCATGATGGTTGTCCCCCTTTAGCACGTAAGCGGCGCCTCCCATGGACCGGTCTGAGCCAGAAGAGTGCCCCGGCCATTGGACTTGAGGTCATGATCCAGTGCTACTGACTTTGGTGGAGCCATCCCATCGGGCAACTCCTAGCCTCTAAGCGCACAAAGGCTTGTCTTGGCCTGCCTTGGCCAGGACGCCGCACGGGTTTCTTCCACTGTAGAATTACCCCCGTGACAGTTGGTATTAGAGCAAGTTGGCCAGTTGCAGCCGCAGTTGGTTTTCAGCAGATTAGCCCAGAGCCAGTTGAAGCGGTCATTTCGACAAGCAGCATTTTGTGGGGTGCGGTCCCTAGTCACCTCCACCCAGGATCGAGCATAATTCAGATCAGGCCTGGCAAGAGGCCATTTCATAGTTTGTGGCCCCATTCCAATGACACTAAAACAGCTTCCCTAGCGGTTGCAGACGCTTTGGTTGTTGTCCTCATGCGGTGGCAGACGCGTGAGCCTTGATAGGAATGTGGGTACACTGCCCAAGCAGATTGTTAATCAGGCCTATCAAGAGGCCATTCAATGTTCGCGTTCCCATTCCAATGACCCTAAAACAGCTTCCTTTGCAGGGGCAGACGCATTGGTGGTTGTCCTCATGCGGGGGCAGACGCGTGGGCCTTGTTAGGAATGTGGTTACGCTAGCCGTTGGAGCATGGCGGCCCTACACCGGCAAAGTATCAGGTGGACATGCTCAGCTTTCAGGTTGAACACTTGCAGCAGCAGAAGCTTATCATAAGGCGAGTGCATGTTCGGCAACTCATGGGTAAAAGTTGCCACACTCGCGTTCGAAGCGGTCAAGTCTCATTGAGGCAACAGCAGTGGGGCCCCCTCGGAGTGAAGATGTAGCCCGAGTCGGCGAGGCGAAGCGTAGTTTCGAGGGCCCAGGAGAGCATAAGCCATGGCTAGGTTTGAGTAACCCGCGCAGGGCGAGGTGAAGTCTGCAGGGCAGCATGGTGAAAGGGTACCCAGGTCATCGCCAACATGAGGAGTAGACCTATCAACGTGTTCGGTAGCATCACTGAAAAGCTACCAAGAAGACGGTTGAGCCTTGAGGTAAGATGATGCATGGGGCGGACCTCCGCGAAGCACCACACACATTTCTTCGAGGGCCCTTCTTTCACAATTCAACGGCATGGCCATTGCGCGGTTTGAGTAACCTCGACACTGGGGTGAAGTCCAGGTAGGGCGACATGGTGAAATGGTTCCGTCCCCATAAATAGACACCAATATAGGCAAGACCCGGGCTAGCCAGACAAGCCCTGGAACTGGCAAGGAAGTGGATGGCGCGGGACACAGACGCCCATTCACGAGGAAGACCCATTGTCGAGGACGACAATGGATTGAGTGGGGGAGCCTGTTACGGTTCAAAGCAGGCTTAGCCTTGCCTACGCTTGGCAGGCTTACGTTAGGGACATGCCCGTCATTTTCGCCTGTAAGGCTTTTGGGAGAACTGATGTCATCTTCAGGCAGACCACCGAAATCTTAACGTACTCTTTGAGGAGGGGTGGTCGACCTCCTTGGGTGCCTAACCTTGGCACTCCTAGACCATCATCCCCTTGCGGGGCGGCCCTGGTTAACGGCTAGCATGGCTACCAGGGTTCCTCATGGGCGCACACTAGCTCATGGGGACAGTGTTGGACCGGCACTGCGCTGCCGACACTCAAGGGAGGCTTGGCACGCGGGCCTGGCTCAAGCATGTCCCTACACCTCGCCAGCCCCTTGCCCAAGTTGATTGAGCTATCCCGTTGCCCCTAGCGCACGGGTGGGTTCCGTCCCAAGCGGTTGCCTATCATCATGGCACACAGGTGCCTGTCATCATCGGCATATAGGAGACCCTACACATCGGTGCCAAGTCACCTCATCGGCGCATGGTCGCCTTCCATGATGGTTGTCCCCCTTTAGCACGTAAGCGGTGACTCCCATGGACCGGTCTGAGCCAGAAGAGTGCCTCGGCCATTGGACTTGAGGTCATGATCCAGTGCTACTGACTTTGGTGGAGCCATCCCATCGAGCAACCCCTAGCCTCTAAGCGCACAAAGGCTTGTCTTGGGCTGCCTTGGCCAGGACGCCGCACGGGTTTCTTCCGCTGTAGAATTACCCCCGTGACATGGGGGCGAACTGCCTTGGTGGCGAACTGCCTGGAGGTGAACTGCCTTGGGGCGAATTGCCTGGTGGCGAACTACTTGGGGGCGAACTGCCTTGGGGCGAACTGCCTTGGGGTGAACTGCCTCGGTGGCGAACTGCCTGGAGGCGAACTGCTTAGGGGCGAATTGCCTGGTGGCGAACTCCGTACTAGGCGGTCGATGCCTTAGAGAATGTTGGAGCTCCCTGGTGCGGCGCAATCCGACTGCCCTCAGCACGAGGTGGTCTTCTTTCCTTTGTAGGCTGCGGGAGATGAGGGACCTGCGAGAACTTCATCTTTTCCTCCTCTTTGTAGGTGGCGGGAGCTGAGAGACCTGCGAGAACTCCATCTTTTCCTCCTCTTTGTAGGTGGCGGGAGCTAAGGGACCTCCGAGAACTCCATCTTTTCCTCCTCCTTGTAGGTGGTGGGAGTTGAGGGACCTCCGAGAACTCCATCTCTTCCTCCTCCTTGTAGGTGGGGGGAGCTGAGGGACTTCCGAGAACTGCATCTTTTCCTCCTCTTCGTAGGCGGCGGGAGCTGAAGGACCTGCGAGAACCGAATCAGAGGTCCCGGGGGTACTTTCCCGGTGGGGGCTCTCCGATGCTTAAGTTAGCACTCTTATTGTAGAGAGCTTTGAAGATAATATGAGAGAGCTAGAGAGCAGGGTTACTTCCCTTTCTTTTCCCCCCCTTTCCCCTTTGGGGGGTGAGGTCTTTATATACCGGAGTCTTCGCGGGTTAGGTGGGTGAAAAGCCTCCAAACGGTAAGACTCGTCGCATCCTGTCAGAACCGGGGTACGGTGGTGAACTCCTCGAGGTCGTTAGGCTGGCACTTGTGTCAGGCGGCCAGGTCGGCGCTTGGGCCGGGTTGTCAGAGGGGTGCCTGCATCAGTCGGCAGGTCAGTGTTTAGGCCAGGTCGTCAGGTCGGCGCCTGTGTCAGTCGGCGGGACAGTGTCTAGATCAGGTCGTCAAGATGGCGCCTGTGTCAGTCGGCGGGTCAGTGTCTAGATCAAGTCGTCAAGCTGGCGCCTTGGTCGGATCATGCGCTAGGCTGGTCCAGGTCGGCCAGGTTGCGCAGGCCGTGCGCAGTTCGCGCACGCCGTGCAGGCGCGCGTCAGGCCGCGTGCAGGTCGCGCCAGGCCGGCCAGACAGGTGCCCGGGTGGGTCACCAACTTCGTAAGTTTGTTGGCTGGGTGTTTTCCTAGTTGTCACGGGGTGCCATGTGTCACAATTTTACTGGAGGGCCAAATCTGCCCTCATCAATAGCCCCCCACTCCCGAGCTGATAGTAACTCAGCGAAGGGAGTAGATTTCTTTTGGCCCGTAAGTCAATGAGCTAGTAAGTGCTGATCCAATTGCTAGTATGGCCCGTAGGCTTTGGGAGTGACTCGTAGTCTATTCTTTTTTGACTTTGCCCGTGCCGAAGAGGCGACTGGGTCTTGAGCAGCAATGTAGCCCGTAGGCTTTTGGGAGCGACTCGTAGTCTACTCTCTTATTTTGACTTTTGCCCGTGCCGGAGAGGCGACCAGGTCTTAAGCAGTAATGTGGCCCGTAGGCTTTTGGGAGCGACTCGTAGTCTACTCTTCTTTGACTTTTGCCCGTGCTGGAGAGGCGACCGGGTCTTAAGCAGTAATGTAGCCCGTAGGCTTTTGGGAGTGACTCGTAGTCTACTCTTTTTTTACTTTTGCCCGTGCCGGAGAGGCAACCGGGTCTTAAGCAGTAATGTGGCCCGTAGGCTTGGCCTGCATCAGCTTCGTAATGCCGGTCACCTACTCCTACAAGAAGCTACTAGGGGCTCGACCTTCGGGGGCAACACCACTAACTTTAGGTTGCCAGCTCACACGGGAGCCTTGGAAGGCTCGACCAGTAAGGGCGCCTATGTAGTCAGTTGGCCGCCAACTCCCGCGGAAGCCACGAAGAGCTCATCTTTGTAGGGGGGACCTTGCAGAGAGGACTGATGTGGCATTATCTGAATTGAAAGTAAGGTTGGTAGATCTACTTAGTCCGTTAGCTCCCTGCATAGTCTCTGAGTTCATAAAAAATGTAAACTATAAAGCGATAGCTTCAATTTCTAAAAAGTGAGGACTTAGTTTTGGCAAGATGAGAACTTAGCTTTGGTAGGATGAGAACTTAGCTTTTTGTAGCGGTTTCCCACAGACGGCGCCAATTGATGTAACCGTTTTCGGCCACGTACCAATGTTTTGTGATGTAAAATTTTTTGGCAAAGTACCTCGTTATTCGACCCGGTGGTGGCGTGCCTTAGTGACAAGCTACTTGGTGGCGAACTCCCTGGGGGAGAACTGCTTGGTGGCGAACTGCCTAGTGGTGAACTGCCTTGGTGGCGGACTGCCTGGTGACGAACTCCCTGGTGGCAAACTGCCTGGGGGCGAACTGCCTTGGTGGTGAACTGCCTGGGGGGCGAACTGCCTGGGGGCGAACTGCCTTGGTGGTGAACTGCCTGGGGGTGAACTGCCTGGTGGCGAACTCCCTGGTGACGAACTGCCTGGGGGCGAACTGCCTTGGTGGCGAACTGTCTGGGGGCGAACTGCCTGGGGGCGAACTGCCTTGGTGGCGAACTACCTGGGGGCGAACTGCCTGGAGGCAAACTGCCTGGGGGCGAATTGCCTGGTGGCGAACTACTTGGGGGCGAACTGCCTTGGGGCGAACTGCCTCGGTGGCGAACTGCCTGGAGGCGAACTGCCTGGGGGCGAATTGCCTGGTGGCGAACTACCTACTAGGCGGTCGATGCCTTAGAGAATGTTGGAGCTCCCTGGTGCGGCGCAATCCGACTGCCCTCAACATGAGGTGGTCTTCTTTCCTTTGTAGGCTGCGGGAGATGAGGAACCTGCTAGAACTTAATATTTTCCTCCTCTTTGTAGGTGGCGGGAGCTGAAAGACCTATGAGAACTCCATCTTTTCCTCCTCTTTGTAGGTGGCGGGAGCTAAGGGACCTCCGAGAACTCCATCTTTTCCTCCTCCTTGTAGGTGGCGGGAGTTGAGGGACCTCCGAGAACTCCATCTCTTCCTCCTCCTTGTAGGTGGGGGGAGCTGAGGGACTTTCGAGAATTGCATCTTTTCCTCCTCTTCGTAGGCGGCGGGAGCTGAAGGACCTGCGAGAACCGAATTAGAGGTCCCGGGGGTACTTTCCCGGTGGGGGCTCTCCGATGCTTAAGTTAGCACTCTTATTGTAGAGAGCTTTGAAGATAATATGAGAGAGCTAGAGAGCAGGGTTACTTCCCTTTCTTTTCCCCCCTTTCCCCTTTGGGGGGTGAGGTCTTTATATACCGGAGTCTTCGCGGGTTAGGTGGGTGAAAAGCCTCCAAACGGTAAGACTCATCGCATCCTGTCAGAACCGGGGTACGGTGAACTCCTCGAGGTCGTCAGGCTGGCGCTTGTGTCAGGCGGCCAGGTCGGCGCCTGGGCCGGGTTGTCAGAGGGGTGTCTGCATCAGTCGGCGGGTCAGTGTTTAGGCCAGGTCGTCAGGTCAGCGCCTGTGTCAGTCGGCGGGACAGTGTCTAGATCAGGTCGTCAAGCTGGCGCTTGTGTCAGTCGGCGGGTCAATGTCTAGATCAGGTCATCAAGCTGGCGCCTTGGTCGGATCATGCGCTAGGCTGGTCCAGGTCGGCCAGGTCGCGTAGGCCGCGCGCTAGGCCGCGCGCAGGTCGCGCCAAGCCGGCCAGACAGGTGCCCGGGTGGGTCACCAACTTCGTAAGTTTGTTGGCTGGGTGTTTTCCTAGTTGTCACGGGGTGCCACGTGTCACAATTTTACTGGAGGGCCAAATATGCCCTCATAAGGTTCAGTTACTCTTATTTTATTTAATCTTTTAATAATTTTGATATTTTTAATATGTTATTGATGAGGGGTAATTTGGCTTGACTTGTTAGCGTGTGGACACGTGGACCGACATGATGACATGGATGATGATTCAACATTCTTGCCACTTCAGCATGCCAAGTCAGTTCGGGCACCTTGGCCAAGATTGAGGTTTTGAGTAGCTTGTGATGGCTCGACCTTCCGAGGTGACACATAGCCAACTTCTAGAAGATAACCGGCTCTCTGACCTCTTTGGGATCACCCCTCACGTCAAGACCATCACCTCTGAGTAATTTATCAGATGGACTTGATAAGCCTTATCAGCTCACACGAAGTCCACATTCGAGTGCGGAATAGACTCCTGGCAGCGTGGGCGAGGGATCTTGGAGGTATTACGCAAGACCTACAACAACTCACCTATATAAGGGCTTCAACCCCAACGCTACAAGGTATGCATGATTATTTGCTCACTAGCCTTCTAACTTATTGAATCCTTCACCTGGCATACTCCACTCGCTAACTTAAGTGTTAGAGTGCCCACACCGGGTTCTCTGATCTTGTTTTTTTGCAGCTCGACCGACCAACTAAGTAGTCCGACGTCTGAATTGCCATCCAATTAGGAGCATTTAGGTCGTGCACCATCAATTATCAATAAAATAATAATTTTTAATGTTAATTCAAGCACAAGTTTGGTAGTTCTCCTTCTCAACTATTTTTCATCATTTAAATATTATTTAAATATTTTTATTAATAAAATAATATTTAAAATATATAAATTTTTATTTTTAATATTTTAAATAATATTTTTTAATTATTTAAATATTATTTAAATATTTTTATTAATAAAATAATATTTAAAATATATAAATTTTTATTTTTAATATTTTAAATAATATTTTTTAATTATTAAAAAAATGCAATTGTTGTTTACATATTGGTGTTTTTTTTTTTCAAATTATTTATTATATAAAATGCAAAAGTTAGACATTTATGATCGATTGTGTAGATCTCCCATAAAATATATATGAGATACATGGAATAAAAAAATATGGTATGGACCAATCCACACTACACTTACAGAATGCCACCGTGGGTATGAATTGTTCTGGTCCACACAATCTATCCACAATTCAGGACTATGATGTGGTGTAGATTGGTCCCTCCCACGGGGTGTGAATCCACACCCACCAATTTTTTCGTCCACCCTACAAAAATACCCCCTAAATGTTAAAACTCTTGAACCAAGGACTTCTCCACACATGGTCCACCACATCATATATATATTGGGGTCGAGGCACCACACCACATGGCCTTGAACCTAAAAGGTTTTTAATCAGGGGACAAGTTCGTATCGATGGATAGAATCAAAGTGGAGTGGGAGGAGATGGACGGTAAATGCATCGTGAAGTCATTCCCATGTTGATTTGTTATTCGGACAAGTACGGATCAGAATTCTGAATTCCAGCCCACTCCTATTACTGGCCCTCTCCCTTGTAAATCACATCCTAGGATGCATTTATCCTGTACTTTGGGGCTATAAAACTCTGATCTCGCCTGATTGGTCATTCTCACTTTGATTGATTGTTTGATAAATAATGACACCTGATGACCTGAGAAAGAGAGAAGCAAAGATACATGATTGAAAGTCCAAATGCCCAACTTGTGTCGAAATGGGTAATCTACTTGGGTTGGGCCCTAGAATGACAAGGCATAGCCCCAATCATGAAAAGGGCACTGAAACTGAAAGAGAATAAAAATCGGAACTGTTTCAAATAGCAGGTGGGGAGACCGGAGACGGCTACTTTGAGAGAAGTCCGGCTCCGGCAACCCGACCTGAGAGCGGTTGTTAACTGCAATAGAATACATAGGCTGAACTGAATATAGCTAAGATATTATTCCCCAATATCACGCATACACTGCAAGCATTGTTCTTTTCCTTTTTGGTGAAACTTTCAGTCTGGGTAGGGGGCTTCCGTGAGAAGAGACCCGAGTGTGTGGTGGAATGCCACCGTTGACGGGGGCGAGGGTGGCCAGTAGTCTGTAGTTCGAGAGAGAGAGAGAGAGAGGCAAAGGAATGGGTGATCATATCTCTACGTACAAGGACTATGTAGCAGGTATGGCTGCCGGAGTAGCTACTGTTATCATTGGTCATCCCTTCGACACCGTCAAGGTCTGTTCTTTTATTTCCTTTCTGTTCCCAACTTTCCATGCTGCTATATTTAACTGCTTCATACTCGTGTTCTTAAAGCTCTGATTGTTTGCAAATTCCCTTTTTCTTACCCTTTTCGGTAGGATAGATAGACTAATTTGGATAATTAACTTCGTAAATCGGCAGATTGAAATGTCTTCATTTTGTGGGATTGTTCTGTGGATTTATATCCATTTCCGGAACTAATTGTTTTTCCTGTTTAGCTTGTTTTTCTTGTCTCTTATTTCGCAATGAGGGAAGCTGTTGGGCTTTGTGTGATCTGTAAAATATTGATCTTGGCTTCAAGTGTTATTTGTTTGAATGTAAAAAGGTCGAAAGGCTTGAATATGTTTGGAAATGTATGCTTGATTACGACCAGTCAATTATGGTAATCGTCCTTCACATGGACAGATATAATCAGGGAAAATAAGATACTTGTGCAGAGATTTAAACTTATAAGAAGTAAAATAAGGGCTATTAAAACGATGGAGATATTCTTAAATTCAAAGTTATCTATATAAAGAATTTCTAGCAACCATGTGATTGTGAAGTGATCAAAAGAGCTGCCAACGATTATAAACTATGAAAGATAGAAGAGACTTGATCCACTTTGGTGGATGAGTAGACAGGACTGACAGGTGCTTTGACTATTTGAATTCATTCTCTTGGAAGTATATTTTATTAAAAGTTTTTATCATCTAATATTTAAATCCTGAGATTTGGGTGAATGCAGCTAGGAATTAGGAGCTAGTTTAAATTGAGTACAGACCTGAAATCGGATTTGGTGCTCACAAAATTGTGCTCACACCGTTCTCACAGTCCTTTCCGGTCGTGCATTGGGAACATCTCTCCATCAATAAAAAGATACAAGTATGGAGATGCTCCCAATGCACGGATGAAAATGGCTGTGAGAACGGTGTGAGAACAATTTTGTGAGGACTGAATCCGTTGTCCACAGGCTACGTGGATATGGATACAAGTGTCAGAACCTGAGGTGTAGGGTGTACCAGGTGGTTAGCTCTGAGCATGAAAAAAAGGATTTTGAACTTTCAGGTGTACTTAATATATTTATTTTTTATATGAGGGGGCATTACTTGGTGCAAGGGCTGACAAGTTTGAGACAGCAGGATTGAGCCTGAGAGCAGCCACTTTGTGCAAGTAATGCCAGTGATTAGGTTCTTATCCAGTCTATACCCTCCTAAGACCCTGAATAATTGGGAGACTGGGACCATCATTGGGTAATGGCCCTATTTATGTTTTATATCAATAACAGAATAATTGTTGAAAAAATGAAATTAAATATAGAAGCATAAATCAATCCCCTCAGTTTAATTTTAAGTCTCCATGTAATGTAGTTATTGGACTGAAGATCTCGCAATATACTTTGGCATCTCAATTGAAGGCCGAGGCAGGTTTGTGAACTTAAAATAGGGCAAACACAAGTAACTAACTCACTCATTATAAGATTGGAATTCAAAGAGACTGTTTCAATAGTGTTACATAAGAATACAAGAATATGGACTATATCCTATCATTTTAAGAAGAAAAGAAGAAAATGGTGACCTTTATTGATGGTTCTGGTCCCATGAATAGAGTAGCCTCCTCTTGGTTGCTGCCATCCACTAAATAAAATATCCTTTTAGGTAAAAACCCTTTTCTCTTCTGTCGTACTTTACCTTTTTGCATCAGTTATTTCAACCTCAGGTTGTAAAGGCTTTCCTAAGGTGAGATAAAATGCTAATTAGAGCATTCGTTACATATGCATCAACAACTGTGAAATGCAAGAGTTGTGTGATATTCTGTTTACAATTATTAGGGCATGTTACTAAGTTGAATGCCTCATATTGCATTATACCTCAAGCAAGTGCACACCAACAAGTCTCATGTTGCATCAGTTATTTCAACCTCAGGTTGTAAATGCTTTGCTAAGGTGAGATAAAATGCTAAGCTAATTACAGCATTCATTACATATGCATCAACAACTGTGAAATGCAAGAGTTGTGTGATATTCTGTTTACAATTATTAGGGCATGTTACTAAGTTGAATGCCTCATGTTGCATTATACCTCAAGCAAGTGCACACCAACAAGTCTCAGGCATTTCTGATAATAATACCACCACTAAAGTTTTTCATATCACATGTCAGGTGTATCAATCTGTGCTGTGCCTCTGAATTTCTCTTGAATGTTTTGTACTTATTGTGGTACCCTGTGTGGATCTTGAATCATATGATATGTGCCAGGTGAAACTTCAAAAGCACAATACGGAAGCACATGGAGTGAAGTATAGGAGTGCATTGCATTGTACAACTAGGATTCTGAAGAATGAAGGGGTATGATTCTTGCAGTTATTTTAGTTCATTATGGGATGCAAATTAGTTCATATCTTCTTTATGCATGCGTTTTAAATTTAGAAGATTAATAATAGGTAAGGTATGAACCAACTAATGGATTTACTCTTTTCACATTGAATCTTGCTCGCTTTTCCCCTAAAATATCAAAACTAAATCTTAAAATTAAAAGACAATATGAGCATTAAGTAATTTTCCTAGTTATTTAAAATGTCAATTATGCATGGCATAAACATATTTTGTACAACGAAGTGCTGAATCATTGATTTTTGCATCTATTACCTCAATGAAACATTTTGATGGAGTCATGGAACTTTGGCGTCTCATTATATAAATGATCTCACAGAAGTAGAAGAAAATTACAATTCTAGACACACAAATGAATCTGTTGTTAAGAGCTGAGTTTGAATATTTTGTATCATCTCAATAAATTTACCTATTTTAGAATAAAATGCACGAGGTCACTATATTAATTACCCTATACAAGGTGCATACAAACAATTCAGAATAAAGATTCCATACAAATTTCATATGCAAATATACAAAGGATATTACCAATGCTAGTCCCGGCTATCTATTGGTCTTGGGAGGGGTGGAGTGGATAATAACTTAGCATCCAGCAATATTTGTGCAAAGTGTCTGCTCTCGGATTTGACCCCATGTTCTCATGTTTGTCAGCCTGAGATTTTACCATTGTACCATGCTGTAGCCCCCATTATTGAACATGCCATTCACATATACTTCTCTCTATTCAATCTTGGTCTTATGACTCTGGAAGGTTTTTTAAAGTGCATTTTGTATTATTGTATATTGTTATGTGGTATAAATTTTTGTTTGAGAGAGTCACTTATTGTGTTTTAATATATTGGTTTCCAAAAACAAATAATAGTATAATGGATAATAAGAGATCATAAATTTTATACCTGACAGAAGTGTATATCATAGAAAAGCAGAAAACTAAGACACCTTTATAACTCTACTAATGCTACTAAGGCTAACTTAATATAAGAAACCAGATATTACTAAAAACAGTAAGTCATGATTTCAATATAAATAGTACTTACAGAGATTATGACAAATAGTAATTTGTTTTTTACTAAGAATAGTAAATTTCTACAATATTGTCATGATTTCACTATAAATAGTACTTACAGAAATTATGACAAATAGTAATTTGTTTTTTACTAAGAATAGTAAATTTCTACAACATTGGAACTTAATTTTATTCCTGACAGACCAACAAATCAGAAAGCAAACTCAAAAATACTAAAATCCAAAAAATTAGGAAATTACCACTGCTTCTCTCAGAAGCGGATAGGGCCGGATCCTTAAGAGGGTGGAGAATAGGTAGAGATGGAGTTTCAGTAACTCATCTTCAATTTGTAGATGACATAATAATCTTTTGTGAAGGTTGTGATCTGATGGAGGTAAGAAATTTGAAGGATTTGATAATTCACTTTGAGAGGGCCTCAAATTTGAAGATAAATTTTGAGAAAGGTTGTATTGTGGGAATAAATTTGAGTAGAGAGGAGATGGAGTTTATAGCAGCTTTGTTAGATTGCACATGGTCTCAGTGGCTTCTATCCTACCTAGGACTTCCCTTAGGCGCAAATCCAAAGGAAAGTAGGTTCTGGAACCCAATGGTGGAAAAGTTCGAAAAAAGATTGACAACTTGGAAGAGAAACTATATTTCCCTAGGGGGTGGAGTTACTTTGATTAAAGCAACTCTAGCCAACTTGCCTTTATACTTCCTGTCAGTATTTAGAATTCCTAAAAGGGAGGCAAAGAGGTTGGAAAAACTGATGATAGACTTCTTATGGGAACCTAGGGAAGAAAAAAAAGATCACTTGATCAGGTGAGAGGTGGTGAGTAGAAGTAAAAATGGAGGCCTGGGCTTAGGGAATGTGGTGAGTAAGAATGAAGATCTCTTAGGTAAGTGGCTTTGGAGGTGGCCCTTGGAGAGGGAGAGGTTGTGGCATGAAGTAGTGAAGAGTATCCATGGCTGTTTTGAATCAGGTTGGGACGCGGAGGTATCCTGAAGGGCTTCGCTCACAACACCTCGGAAGGCTATTTATGGCATTCTCCCAAATTTGTAAGGTATGATGCTTGTTCTGGAAACTCCATTCTTTTTTGGGAAGATATTTGGGTGAGCACTCAACCCCTAAAAGACCACTTTCCTTCTCTCTATTCCATCTCCCTCTTTAAAAAGAAACAAATTTCATGGTTTCTTCCACCCCCCCCCTCCCTTGGTTCACCCTTTGGATTTAAACTGGAATTTTGGGTTTTGAAGAGGGTTAAGGGATGACGAACTTCTTTGTGTTTCAGAGCTCTTGTTGCTTCTAGATTCAGTGTGCCTGGACCCCCCTAACCTGGATAAAAGGGTTTGGTCTCTAACCTCGGTTGGCTCCTTTACTTGTGCTTCTTTCTTTAAAGCCCTCTGCTCCAATCCCTCCTTTCAGGTTTTCCCTATTAAAGAGGTCTTGTCAAGGTCAATTCCTCCTAAAATAGCAGTGTTCTGTTGGGTGGCCTACTTGGGTAAGATCAATACGGTGGAAAACTTGCAAAAGAAGAAACCTTACTTGTGTTTGTCCCCAAATTGGTGCTTCTTGTGTAAAGTGAAGGGTGAGGACTGTAACCATTTACTGATATCGTGCTCTTTTGCTGCCAATATTTGGAACTGGGTTGTTGCACTATTTGGGTGCAGGTGGAACTTTCCCTCCGAAGTAAAGCTGCTGTTTATTCCGGCTGCCTTTGGGAGATTGACAAAAAGAGGGAAGTTAATGTGGAAATGTATCAGAGCCGCTACCTTGTGGACTTTATGGGAGGAGAGAAATGCTAGAATATTTCAAGAAAAGGAAAGAAGTCTTGCTGAAATTAAGGAATGCATAATGACCACGACAGTCTCGTGGCTAAAATCTTCACACTTGTTGGCAGATTACTCGTTTGATGACTTGAGGAGAAACTGGGCAGCAGTGGCTTCTACAGTCTCCACAAAGAACAAATCACAAGTTGAATGGGAATCCCCACCGGATGGAGTGGTGAAACTGAATTTTGATGGTAGCTGCCAAGGTAACCCAGGGCCATCTGGAATAGGAGGGATTCTGAGAGACAAAGATAGTAACATGTTGTCTTTGTTTTCAGGACCAGTGGGTGTTGGTGATTCTGTAAGGACCGAGATACTAGCAGTGGTACAAGGTATACAGATGGCCAGTCAACTTGGAGTGAATAATTTGATAGTAGAAGGGGATTCCAAGGTAGTAGTGGGCTGGTTGACAAGTCCAGAGACAGCTTGTTGGGGCTACAGGGATCTGTTAAAGAAAGTTAAATGGCTGACAAGGAATATGTCAGTCAGGTTTCAGTGGGTCAGCAGATCAACAAATGCAATGGCTGATTCTTTGGCCAAGCAATGGGTGTCAAGGGGAAATCTGTTTTGGGCCACTTTGTAACTTTGTTTCAGGCTTGTGTTTGTTTAGTGTTTATGACTCAGTCCTAGGGGGAGGTAACACCTTGTGCCTCTTCCTAGGCTGAATGTACTACTATTTTTTGAATTAATAAAACTATTCTCATTTATCAAAAAGAAAAAAAAGAATATAAAAAATCTTGGTTTCTAAGTTTCTTCCATGGTTTCATTCCTTGCTTCTGTTTTTGCATCACCCAGGCTTTTCCTATGCTACAAAATAAACAAATAGTCCTTTTCCCTCCCAAACCCTCTGAAAACTGAAGGATGGATAGGAACTGAAAGGATAGTCTGTTCTTTTTGCTGCTTATGGCATTAACTTGAAGGATTAAACTACCCTACTGGGAAAGAGGAAGCTTCTATACCATCTTTTCCAGCATGACAAAATGCGATCACTGAGCAATGATACCAGTACCTGGGAATGAGTGCCTAATCCCATACAGGAACGAACCATATTGATTAGGTAGTAGGTGATTCTTCCAAAATGACTTTTGGAATTAAGAAAAGAATTAAGAGCTCAGTTAGTATCCTTACCTAGGTTAGGAATTGATATTTTTTACATATTTCCTGTGGTCATAATATTAATAGTGCTGTGCTGTTTAGAAGGGTTTCTTGCTGTGCTATCTGGTGGCCTTTCTGCCCTTCTTGTTGTTTAGTTGAGTATGCTTGTTTGCGTTTGTTGGTTGGTGTTGTCTCTGGGGCGACCTGAATTGCTTTTATTTTGATCAGTGATCTGAGTTGCTTATAGAAGGGTTTCTTGCTGTGCTCTTTGGTGGCTTTGCTGCCCTTGTTGTTTAGTTGAGTATGCTTGTTTTTGATGCTATCTTAGCACCTTCTTGGTTGTACTCAGTTTTCCTTTTTTTTTTTTCTTTAATAAACTTTTTTTTTCTTTTCTTATAAAAAAGTACTATTAATAGTACAAATAAATTTGATAACTCATTTGGTAAACATGGTTAGAAAAGGTAATACGTAATACTGTCTTCCTAAGTTTAGCTAATAGCATAGTATTATTATTATTTTTGGTTGAAAGCTAATAGCATATTAGAGTTTTGTAAACATTTACCATGATATTCATTAAAGAAAAAATACCAGTGTTGTTGTTAAGAAGGGGGTTCCATCTCATTTTAAACAAGCTGTACTGCATTGATTTGATATCTCTGCATCTATTTCTTTTCTTTTTCTTTTTCTTTTTTTTGGGTGGGGTGGGGTGGGGGGTGTTTGCTATTAGTGCATCTGCATCTAGTGGTTCTTTTCAGGTCAGATGGTCTAAACAGTACATGTATCTGTGAATTTGTAATATAGTTGAGAAACCTAAACCTTTTCCATAATTTTGATTCTAAATAATGAAGTGTGGTTATGTTATTTTACAGGTTAGAGGACTATATCGAGGTGCAACTTCTTCTTTTATTGGAGTGGCAGTTGAAAGTTCAATTCTTTTTGGCATTTATTCCCAAACCAAAAAATCACTTCAGGTTTTTCTCTGTCATAGAGTGATTGAATATGCTGTTCAATGATTTTTTTCAACACCGAAACAAGTTGTTGCAGGTTATAACCTCATTAATGATGTTGCCGATATTTTTACTTACAAAAGTTAATTCCCTGGTTAATTAAACACTTGTACTATGTCTTGTTTGTGAAGGGAGAACTGAATAGCAGTAAGCCACAACTTCAGTTTATCATTCCTTCAGCAGCTTATGGCGGAGCTATAATCAGCTTAGTACTATGTTCATCAGAGCTGGTAAAAGTAGGTGAATTGCTACCCTCCTGTATTTCAATTGTTTGTTGGCCATATCTCTGCATGTGACACTGAGATCTTCCAGTGTAGGATGCAAGTTCAAGGGACTGATTCGCTGGTTGGTAAATGTGACAAATATAGTAGTCCTCTTGATTGTGCTGTTAAAACAATAAAGAGTGAGGGGGTAAGATAATATCTCTGTTTACTTCGAAAAATGGAGAATGATGTGATTGGTACTTATTGTCAGCTATATTCTCAGCTTAAGGGTATATTTCGTGGAGGTACTGCAACTTTATTGAGAGAATCTGTTGGAAATGTGATCTTCTTCAGCACTTATGAATATACACGTTACTACATGTACATGCAAGTGAATTCTGCTTCATCTGTCAATAGCCATCTGCCAAATATATTGATTGATGCAGGGATTGGTACAATCACTGGTGGGCTTGGTGGTGTTGCAGTAAGTACTTGACAACTTAATGCATATAAGAATCATATGAGACTGGATTTGACAATATTTGGTCTTCTTGACAGTACTGGTCCGTGGTTCTACCCTTCGATGTGGCAAAGACTGTTATTCAGACTGCACCCGATTCAACTTCTAGTAGAAATCCATTTCGCATACTGAGCTCGGTAATATGTAGTTCTTCCCCCCCCCCCCCCCTCCTCTGGAATCCTGGATGTTCAAACCACCTTATGGCACATTCTTATCAGAACTGTTTCTGTAGATATACAGGATGAAGGGAATTAAAGGATGCTACACTGGCATTGGTCCCACATTAGTAAGAGCATTTCCTGCAAATGCTGCTGCAATTGTTGCATGGGAGCTCACTGCCAAACTTTTAGGGATTAGGCGCGATTGAAGGCTTATTTGTTGATAGTGACTTCCATTATGCTCCTGTCCTCATCCTAATAGCAAGCATGAACTTCTCCAATGGCAAATCATGATTGAACCATGTTGGAGGCTGCTTTAAGTGATTTCAAAGATTTACAGTATCCTTTCAGAATTGACTTGGCATCAAGAACAAGAACTTAATCTGTTATCCAATTCTACCGATCAGATAGAAGAATCTCCCCATTATCCTTCTGAAACAAAGGGGGTTTGAATTTGTTTCAAGTACAGGCAATCGATCATTCAAGTGGCATGGCAATTTTGTTTTCGTGAGTTTTGTTCTTGTTTGATGCAATATTAAGTTATTGTGTTGAACTACCATGAATTTGTTCATGTTTTATTAGATAATTCATAAATCATAATTGCTAGTGAGGATTATTTGATTTTAAAGATGTCATCAGATGGAAGTTCTTATGACAGAACCGGTTTAATTACATGAATTCCACCACCCCATATTTGAGGGTGGCTTGTCTAATTATTTGGATTTGATTGTGGTAAAAGCTACATTCAGATTGAGCTGGAGAGGATTAATCTGGGTCTATCTAGTGTCAGACCAGTGAGCTGAAGCTGTAAGACATCGGTACTTTCACCAAGAAAAAAAAGAAACATCGGTACATTTACTATAAAAATATTTTTTCTATAAAACAAAATAAATTCATCATTTAGTTTCTAAACCTAATGAAATGGATAGAAGGTACAAGCATTCTGTTCTTTTGCATGTAGATGTGGATTGGTGGCCTGTCATACCTTGATCCTTGATCGTCCCTTTTTCTTTGATTAGTCCCTGAAGAACGGCCCTTTCCCTTGTAAGCAGGGTTCTTGGGTTTCTTTGATGATCGATTTTCTGTTTCTAAACAAAACTTGTATAAATTTGAAGTGCCTTTTTTTTTTTTTTTTTTCTCTTTTCTTATTATTTTTCATTTGTTAATTCTTTTTCCATCCATTTTCACATTGAGGGAGGATAAACAGGGGCGGAGCCAAGATTTTTAATTAATCTGTCCTAAGGATTAAAATATTAATCTGTCCGATATTCTCAAGTGGGTATTGGTGTATATCGATATTATTTATTATTTATTTTTAAATTTTATAAGTTTTAAAGGGTCCCACTATTTATTTTAAAGTTTTCAAAAAAGTCTTGTATGGGTGCACGTGCATCCAATATATATATATATATATATATATATGTTTACACCAATATGGATACCCCAGGCTGGGCTCCTCGATACACGGCCCATTGACACCCTTTGGATACTTTGGGTGATGTCTAGGTTGAGTAATGGTTCAAAGTTCAAACGGCCATGTGAATACTTGCACAAGTTGAATAATTACTATTTCCTTTAAACTACTAGGACATAAAATTTAGTTCAATTTTGTAAAATGGGAAAATTTGTATTGTTGGAAATAGGGGTGTCAATTGGACTGGATTTGGTCCAATCCGATCCACTTCAATGTGAGCCCATTACAAATGGATCAGGTTCAATTCAATCTAATGAATGTTTTGGACTAATTTGGATCGGTCCAATTCAATGTCTGAACCGTCTAATCTGTTCAAATTCATTTTGATTTACATTGGTTTCAATCTAAATCCAATCTATTGAACACATGTTTTTATCTTATATCAATGGACCAGATATTTGCTTAATACAACCCAATCCAATATAAATTTGTTACGGGCAGACCAGGTCCAATCCAATCTAATAAATATTTTGGATCGGATTGGACCAGGTCCCATACATGGTGTTTGTGTTTTAGTTGGAAAGACATGATACAGGAACCCAAAACCACCATATCCTATTATTATTTATAATAGATGAAATTCTAAAATTTGATACCAGACCAAAATCCAGTTTTAGCCAGAATTAAAGGCATTTGTTGGGATAATGGGATTCTATGTGCAGATCTATAGTCTGACCTGATTTCATATTTCATCAGTGGCCTGATTCTGAGGTTTTGCATGGACTTTTGGAAAATGATCCGGAATGTGGGATTTTGTCGGGTTGGATTTGCAATCCGGAATTTAAAATTCAAATCCCACATATGCGTGATTGGAATGCATGATATGTTATCTAACTTAGGTTCATATTTTATCTTTTTAAGTATAAGAATATTGGTTGAAATTATTCTTTAGACCAAACCAGTAATAATGAAATAACTCCGAACACCATGATAGATCAGAGATGACTCCTCATGGCTCATTAGGCAGTTGATTTTGGAGAATACATTTCCTGCGACCACTATGGCAGGATACCACCCCCTGTAATTTCGATGAAAAAGACAACAATATCACGTCAAGCCGGTGTCGGATTAAACATTAGCACTGACCTGGATCGGTGGTTGTAGGAAATGTGTTCTCTTCATTCATTTTGGGGAAGTTTCTCCTCCTCTCTCTCTAATGCAATGCTATGGAAGAAGGTCGTCTGTTATGTCTAGACCATGGTTTTTAAAAACGAACCGACGGCAGAATTGCTCAGGGGTCTAGTTACCGGTTTGTTCGAACGGTCTGACTGTTCGACTCGAACGACCGGCCCATTCTGATAAAAAATTAAAAAATAAAAAAAATAAAAAATTGAAAAACAGTCAAAACCATTTGAATGGTTAACTGGCCAGTTCAACGGTTTACTGATCAAAATCAACGATTTTAAGGGAAAAAGTGGTTTTGGAGGAAAATAAAACCGGTCAAGTGACTGGTTCCCGATCCAGTCCAATTTTAAAAACAGTGGTCTAGACCCGCCAAATATGACCTGCATCGCTTTAAATCAAAATCACTCTTTAATAATACACTAATTAAGACTTCACGTGCAAGGCACATGGAGGGCTTCATAAATCATAAATTTTCTTTATATATATATATATTTTATTTAATTTTATACACATAAGCATGATTATTTCGTTATAAAACACAAGAAGAAAGATGGAAAAATGTCCAATTTTTTGGTTCAACCATTGAAGCGTTTTTGTGAATATATGCATATAAACCTTCCATTTCACTGATATCGACCCAATCAACTGTCTGGTTCATCAGTTTGCTGGTTTAACTAGGTGGTCCGCCTGTTGTAACATTTAAAACTGTCCAAAATCTGTGACTCAGTTGGCTATATGATAGGGGTGTCAATGGTATTCAAAAATCTGATTTTAAATTCAAAATTCAATACAATCAAATCAGATTCAGATAATTTGAATATTATAATTAGTTGAATTCAGATATTCTATTCATACTAATTAGTTAATCGGATCCGAATTTGGATATGTCCTGATTCAATTTGATCAATTATTTAATTCTTATATATAATATATGAATTATTTAAATATTTTATATAATTATATATAATAATTAAATTATATAAATAATTAATATATTTATATACTTTATATAAATAGAATATTTATTTTATATATTAATTAATTACCTAAAATAATTAATTGGTCGAATTTGATTTGAAACAGATGTTGAAATATTAATTTTCAATATCTATTGGATATCAAATTGAATTTGAATATCAAATTTTCTAATTGGATTCTAATTTGGATATTGCTTGATTCGATCCATTTACACCCCTACTACCCAAGGCTGGTTCAACCAGTTGGGACCAATGATGTCTCCATTTATGGTAAATTGCACCACTTTGTAATGGCATTTGTACATGGTAAAACATAAAACTTTACCATATAAAATGAAATTGGGTTTTATTATAATATAAGTATAAAGAGTCTTTTTTTTTTTTTGGGAAAATTCCTTATCAATACCTTGTACTTTGGTTAGAGTGAAAATTTGGTCCCCGAACTTTAAAATGTGACAATCTAGTACTCGAACTTTCAAAACACAATAATTTAGTACATAAGGTTACGAGCTATTATGTGGCATTTGAAAAGACAAAAATGAACCTCAAGTATCATTTAATTTTCTTTATTAACCATCTCCTAAGAGATATAATACAAAGAGAGATATACAGAAAATAAAAGTAAAAGTGCAAAAATAGCCCTACGGCTAGATTTCACTATCTCTACACTCCCCCTCAAACTGATGCCTAGGAATAAGCATTAGTTTGTCCATGAGAAATAGATGCCGAGCCCGTGTCATTGCTTTAGTTAACAAGTCTACCAGTTGGAGCTCGGAGGAGACATGAAGGAGAGATATGGTACCCTTAAGAAGGAGATTGCGAATGAAATGGCAATCAACTTCTATGTGTTTGGTGCGCTCATGGAAGATGGGGTTGGATGCAATTTTGATTGCACTGATGTTGTCTGCATAAAGAGGAACGAACAATGGTGGCTCACTTAGTATTTCAAATAGAAGAGCCCGAAGTCATATGATCTCACTACACTCGGAAGATATAGCCATGTATTCAGCTTCGGTGGGAGATTTGGACACAATAGCTTGTTTCTTGCATTTCCATGAGATAAGGGAGTTGCCTAGGAAGACACACCAGCCAGTTGTGGACCATCGGTGTCAGGGCATCCAACCCAATCAACATCTACATATGCCATAAGATGAATGGAAGATGATGAGGAGAAGAATATCCTATGTGACAGTGTGCCCCGTACATATCTTATAATCCAATGAACTGCAGATAAACGTGGTTGTCTCGGAGAAGACACAAACTGACTTACTATCTGAACTGCATAGGATATGTTCGGCTGAGTCATGGTGAGATAGATTAAACTTCCCACTAGTTGACGATAAAGGGTACTATCTTCAAGGGGAGACCCATCATCTTTGTTGGGTTTCAAATTCAGTTCTAGTGGAGTGTCCACAACATTATAATCACTAAGATTTGTCAGTTTAACCAGATCAGCCGCATACTTCTGTTGATTAACAAAGTAGCCACGAGAATTTCTACTCACCTCAAGGTCCAAGAAATATGTCAATGGTCCCAAGTCCTTCATCTTGAAGGATTCACTGAGTAATTGTTGTAGCCTAGAAATTCTTTTTATGTCATCCTCTGAAATAAGTATATCATCAACATAAAAGAGTAATATCATTACTCCTTGCTTCCACCTTAGGGTGAAAGAGTAATCAGAAGGTTCTGAATAAAGCCAGCATCAGTGATGACAAATCTGAACTTCTCAAACCAGGACCTAGGAGCTTTTTTCAGGCCATAAAGTGACTTCTTCAAACGACAAACAAGCTGCGGATTTGTACAATATCCCAAAGGAGGCTTCATGTAAACTGTCTCTTTCAATTCCCCGTGGAGAAAAACATTCTTGACATCCATCTGATGAATTGTCCATTGTTTGACTACAAACACAACCATCAAAAGTCGTACAGTGGTCATCTTAGCTACAGGAGAAAAAGTCTCCTCATAGTCTATCCCATATTCCTGTTTGTAACCCTGTGCAACAAGCCTAACTTTGTATCTATCTAGGCACCAATCAGATTTTAGTTTCACAGAATAGACCCAGAGATCTTAGTGGAGCCTTGATTAGGTCCCAGGTGTCATTCTCTAGAAGAGCTCGAATCTTAGAATCCATTGCATATTTCCAGTGTGGTTCTGCTATAGCCTGCTGATAAGATCTAGGAATATTTGTGGTAGATAAAATGGCAGAAAATGAGCTATGGTCTGATGAATAACTATAACGATTAGGTGGACGAGAAATTCTAGAGGAACAACGTAAAGTAGGAGCAATAGGTTCAAAGGGAAGGTCTTGAATACTTATTGAGGCAGCTGGAGTGATTGGATTAGCAACTGGAGGTGGAGCAGAGGGGGGATGGAGACTGAAGAAGGTTGTTGCTTCCTGAAGTAGGTCTGAAGTTATTGTGGAGGTGACAATGGAGTATCCGATGTATCTGTAGAATCAAAATTATGCAGCAAGGAAACAGAAGGAGTTGGGAACTTCACAATATGTTAAAAAAATGACACACTTTCAAGAAAAACTACATTACGAGAAATTTGAAGATGATGAACCAAAGGGTCATAGCAATGACACCATTTATGTTAGAGCTATACCCCATAAAGGTGCACAAAGCTGCTTGTGTAGTTAACTTTGTGTGTTCATGGGGTCGAAAGTGGACAAAACAAGTACATCCGAATACTCTGAGCATGGATAGGTCTAGGGATTTGTGGAAGAGGGATTGAAAAGGAGAGGAGTTGTTCAAAACTGATGATGGGAGATTTATGAGATACACAGCAGTGCTGGCCGCCTCCACCCAAAACCAAGAGGGTATGTGGGAATCCGGTAAAAGAGTTCTGACTACACTCAAGATATGCCCATTTTTCCTTTCTGCAACCCCGTTTTGTTGTGGGGTGCCTGGACAAGAATTTTGGGTTTGAATTCCATGTTGTTTTAAGTAGTTTTGGAAATCTTCATCAATATACTCTCCCCTTAAATCTGGTTGTAGCACACAAATTTGGGCATCAAACTATGTAGCAACATAGGTGTGAAAGTGCTGAAATACGGAGTACACTTTAGATTTCTTTCGAAGAAAATAGGCCCAAGTGAAATGAGTACAGTCATCAATAAAGGTTACAAAATGTTTAAAACCCATCTGTGAGACAACTGGAGATGACCAAACATCATTATGTATTAAATAAAAAGGGACTGTTGCATGTTCAGAATGAGAAGGAAAAGGAAAAATATGGCTCCTACATAAACCACAAGTAATGCAGTCTTTATTCACATTTTTAAGAGAAACATTGGAAATAGGTAAACTACCAAAGGAAAATAATTGATCAAGTTTCTTAGAGAAATGATGGCCCAGTCATTTATGCCACAACTGCCAATCTTTATTATAATTAACAGATTCAAAAATAGAAGTAATAGAAATCAAACATGAAGTAGAAGTAGACACAATTTTATTCTTCTCAAATTATAGAGCAAAGAATCTTCCCAGTCTACGCCCCTTCCCCTTCACCTCCCTAGTTTGCCGGTCCTGTATCAAACAACCATCAGAAGTAAATGAGACATTGTTACCTTCCTCTACAAGTTGGCCAACAGAAATTAAATTGGTAGTAAGATTAGGTACAAATAGGGTTTTGGACAAATAAAATGGAGATGACTTAGAAGTAGATAAATATAAATCATTACATCCAAATATATCTAATTTCTCACCATTAGTTGTGACAATGTGTTTATTGGGGAGATGGGGTTTAGGACATTGACCAAGAGTGGTCATTGTCATATGGTTAGAAGCTCCTTAGTCAATGTACCATAGATGGTTTAGTGAGGGAAAGTAGGTAGAGACTTACCAGACAGGCCCATAGCAGAGAAGGCTGAAGAGGTAATAGAGGACATGAGCTGTCAAATTCGTTCTTTAGACATGCTACCTGAGGTGTCATTCTGCCCAGTCACATAAGTAATGGAGGATGTTGCATCTAATCCATCTACACCTGTCTGATAAACCTTGTAGCTTCCTTTTTTCTGATTTGATCCACTACTTTTCTGAGGCCGAGTGGGGCATTCAGTGATAATATGGCCAACTTACTTACAATAGGTGCATGAATTCTTTTTCTTTCAATAAGAAACAACATGTTCAAACTCCTTACATTCATAGCACTGTATTTTAGAGAAGTCATTTTTCCCTTTCGGTTTTGTTGCTAGAAAGACCGTATCAATGTTAGACTCCTTCCTTCCATTTAAAGTAGTCTGTGTGGCAAATTTGGTTTTGACCCTCAGAATTTCACCAAGAATAGTATCCAAGTTAGGAAGTGTTCATCGACTCAGGATATTAGATTTGACAACTTTGAATTCAGGTTTGAGATGCATTAGGAAGTGCATAATATTTCTTTTATCGAAATGTTCCTTCATATACTTCACACAACATTCTGAAGTATCATTCCCCATGTGAACAAGCTCATATTTGGTCCAAAGGTTAAAACCCAGCATAGTACTTGATGATGTGCAATCCGGTCGGTCCTAGCTGCCCGTCACCTTGCTTTTGATAGAGCCGAAGATGCCTGAAACAAGGAAGAAGTTGGAGACTTCCGGGGAGGAACCCGATTGGAACACTCCGAAGCTCAAGTCAATGCTCTAGAGAAGGCAATGGAAAATGAGAGATTTCAAGACCATAAAGCACACAAACTCACATACCTCCTTCTTTGGGAGATGGGGGCCTTTTATAATCACCCTGTTCACTCACTCCCATACCTCTGCCAGATCGGGCATCATCACCTCCACCAGATCGGGTGTCATCATTTGTGCCAGACGCCAGTTCGGGTGTCATACCCACTGCTAGTTGCCAGTTTGGGTGTCATAGCCTCTGCCAGTTGCTAGTTCGGGTGTCATAACCGCCACTGTCCTTGTTAGAGCTTTCCCTGCTACGTCTGAGATGGTGGTGGCAGGTGATTGTTGGAGGGAAACTGTCATGTGCCGGGCCTCTAATTAGTCAGGCACGCCACCTCCATGTACGGGTTTCCTAGGCGTCAGGTACGGTTGTTCAGTCAGGCGACTTGGAGCTGAAGTGGTGTCCGAGGTGAAGTTTTGAGTTCGGATAGAAGTGTGGCCCAAACTGCCCCGAGGTGGGTCAGCTCGGGTTTTTGCCCTTTGCGCTCCTTGTAAGGCTCAGGACCTCCAAGGGAGAGCACGGGTTCTTCCTTGGGGAGCTCGGGTTGCTGGTTCCTTTCTTGAGGGAGTTCAAGACTCCCTTTCTCGGAGCTCGGGTTGTGGGACCATTGCTGTGCTGAGCTGGCGTTTCTGCTAGGTCACTCTCGGTTGCTTACACGTGTCACATGGCCAAGGGGTCGGGCCAAATCTTCCTCCATCAATTGCCCCCCACTCCCCGTGCCTGGGGTCCTGACTCGTCGTGGGGAGTTCACGGGATGATGGGTGGATTTGTCTTGCGATGCTTTGGCCTTGGTTTGGAGCTTCTTCGGTCTGATCTTCTTGTGTTTTTGGCCCGATCAGGGTCGGCTTGGTTCAACCAGGGGCCAATCCCGGGTTGCCTGTAGCTCACGCGCGGGCGCCAAATGATTTTAAAATTTTGAATGTCAAAAAACGCGCACTAAGCTGACTTCTTGGGGGGTGCACAATCGGTTTTGCGGGGAGCCATTGGATGGTTTTGATCTTGGCCATTGATGCGCGAGTATAGTGGTTATAAATAGAGGGGGGCCCCTGGTCACTTTCCTTTGCCATTTTTCAGCATTCTTTTCTTGAGCTCATGTCCAAGGCTGTCAGCTCGCGTCATTTTTCGTAGTTCGGTAGCTTTTCCCGATGAGTCCTCAACCCTGTTTTTGATTCAATGTCTAGCTCGGGTAGCTTAGATAGTCTTCTGGGGGGGTCAGATGCTGGTTCTACAAACCAAGCTGTTGCCCCTAACAGCCTTAGTGAGTCCGAGGCGGGGCCCGAAGTAGAGCTCGAGGAAGAGCTCGAGTTTGAGCCCATAGGCCGAGTCACCTCGAGTAGCTTGGCATCCACCTCCCACCGAGGTCGGGTGCCAGATAAGTTTGGGCCTTCCACTATGACGCTCGAGAGGCTTTGGTCCCTTGTTGCTCAGTACAACCTGCCTGGGGAGTATACTTACATTTTACCCTCGGGTGACTTCCCTTGGGAGCATGGTCCGGACGAGATCGTGATATTCCAGGAGAAGCTTGTTGTTGGGCTGCACCTTCCTTTCCACCCTCTCATCGTTGAGGTCATGAATCACTTCAACGTTACTGTTGGTCAGCTCCACCCAAATTCCATTCGTAACCTTGTTGGGACCATCTCCCTTTATTGTGAACACTGCATTCCCTTGGACCTGGGAATCTTTTCCGCCATTCTTATGCTCAAGAAACAAGCGGGTCCCCTGCCCGGGCATAGGCGGGCCTACTATTTGTCACCTCACCCAAGGTTCAAGCTCTTGCACGATCTTCCAAATAAGGTCCTGACATGGAAGCGAGACTACTTCGTGGTTCGAAGTGCCATGGGATGGCCATTTCCTACCGAGTGGGGATTGACTGTTCCTGACCCCGGTGCCTCATTAGATGAAGAAATGGTGAAGGACTTCCAGGACTGGGCCCGGCTTGGACTCAAATGTAAAGTCTACCTAACGGAGGCCAAGCTTATTCAGGCCAGTCTGAGTTCGGGTAGATTTCTTGCTTCAGAGGCTTGCTTTTGCTTTGTTTTTTATTCTCGTCTTTTGATGCCGGGCTCCTTTTGCAGGTGTTATGGAGGCAGAGAAGACTCGAGGTGCGAACTTGTTCGATGGTATGAGGAGGAGAAGCGAGCTGCTAAGTGGGTCCGTGCCGACCCTTCTCGGGTTGCGGAGCCCGAGGCACCGAGAATGGAGCATCCCGTGGAGCCCGAGGTGGCCCCTCCATTTCGAGAAGCGACAGGGGTCCCATATGCCGAAAGCTTATACCCGAGCTGTGCCTTCAGGCTCAGGAAGTCAGGATGAGGTTGGGAGCATGCTGATGCCAAGATACGCTCTTCGAAAAAGTAAGAAGGCTACTTGCCCTGAGGAGGTTGCAGTGTGGGCCGATCTTCCTACGAATCTCATAGGCGCTCATGCTGCATCTCACTCCATGGTGGTAAGTCGGAGTAGTGGTTTATTTATTTATTTTTTGAACTCCTCTATCAACACTTTGGCAATCCAGGCGGAGAGGGGCTTGAAGCGAGCACAAGTTGCCGAAGCGGCTTCCCGTGCTGCACGAGCTGAGCTAACGAGGTCTCGGAGGGACAAAGAGGCTTTAGGAATGGTGGTGAGACACATGGTGGACCTGAAGTTGGACATGGAGCAGTAGGTCGAGTACCTTCAGGATGATATCAGGGAGAAGACTCAGATCTTCTCTTAGGCCGTCGAGGAGGCGAAGGTGAAAGCCATCGAGGATTACATCGCTTCGCCGTGCTTTGACGACATGATGGTGGGCTCGTATAGAAGGGGTTTCAAGTTGAGCCGATGGATGATAAGGAACACGTACCCCGAGCTCGACATTAGTGCCATAACCACTTTGCGGATCACTCCGGAAATGGCTGCTGTAGCTGATGATGATGCGGATTCCGAAGACAAAGCGAGACCTTCGGGTATTGTCGAAGTCCCTTCTGAAGGTGAGGAAGAGGTACCTCTGGGTTTGTGAGCTCGTTTTGTGTTTTTTGTTTTTTGTTGTTTTGTTTTTTTCTTTAACACTATAAAGCAAACATTTAGCAATGAAGTACTTTTTCTGTATAAGTGTTGTGCAAAACACATAGTTGTCGCTGGGAATCGCTGTAGATAACTATGTGTTTTGCCTCACTTCGGTTTACTACAAGTTGGAAATCACTGCAGATAACTATGTGTTTTGCCTTTACCTCTTGCGCCAGGGCTAGCCTGGCTATCAACGCCTCGTATTCTGCCTCATTGTTGGATGCCGCGAACTCAAAGCATAGCGCGTACTCCAGTTTCGTGCCACTCAGACCGTGGAGAACTACATCAGCTCCGTTGCCCTACTGATTTGAGGAGCCATCTACATGAAGGATCCAAGACACTTCATCCCAGTTCGTGCTTGGCCTAACCAGGAGAGATACCGAACTGGGTGTGACCTCACGGGGCTCAGACTCAACCGGCCTGGGAGCACCGAGCTCACTCGACCTGGGAGCCTCATGCTCAACCGGGCTGAGGACCTTGGAGCTGAATGTGCATTTTGCAACAAAATCTGCCAAGGCTTGAGATTTGATAGCAGTTCGTGGCTTGTACTGGAGGTCTTACTCACTGAGTTTGATGGCCCACTTCGTTAATCGACCAGAGACCTCGGGCTTGAGTAATACTTGCCTCAAGGGTTTGTCGGTGAGGACGATGATGGTATGGGCTTGGAAATGCGGAAGGAGTTTGCGGGCCGCCATGACCACCGCATAGGCTAGCTTTTCTATCTCCGGATATCTTGTTTTTGCTCCCTGCAATATTTTACTAACATAGTAGATGGGTTGTTGGACCCGATTTGCTTCCTTTATCAGTACCGAACAGACCACTTCGTCGCTTGCCGAGAGGTACAATTCTAAAACATCGCCCTCTTCAGGCCGAGTCAATACTAGGATGCTGGCGAGTGAGCTCGTCAAATGTGAATTGGCACTTCAGGTTCCACTCGAACCCTTTGCCTTTTATTGCCTTGAAGAAGGGCAGACAACAGTCTGCTGACTTAGACATGAACCGACTCAGAGCGGCTATTTTGCCGTTTAGCCTCTGAATCTCCTTCAGTTTTCGGGGTGGTTACATATCTAGGATGACTTTTATCTTGTTCGGGTTGGCCTCAATACCGCGTTGGTTGATGATGTACCCTAGGAACTTATCCGAGGTGACACCGAAGACAAACTTGTTCGAGTTTAGTTTCATGCTAAATTGACGCAGAATTTGAAAGACAGAATGCAAGTCTTGTATTTTTTCATGTGAAAACTATGTCTTGACGACCATGTCGTCTACATAACATTCTATTTTTGTTCCAATTAAGGGTTGAAATAGCTTATTTACAAGCCTTTGAAAGGTTGCCCCAGCATTTTTTAGTCCGAAGGGCATAATCTTGTAGCAGTACAGGCCAAACTCAGTTATGTAGGTGGTTTTTTCCTTGTCGAACGGGTCCATCTTTATTTGGTTGTAGCCCGAGTAAGCATCCAGGAAGCTTAGCAACTCGTGTCCCAAGGTCGCGTCCACTAGGCGGTCAATCTTTGGGAGGGGGAAGCAATCTTTTGGGCAAGCTCGGTTTAGGTCGGTGTAGTCGACGCACATGCGCCACTTTCCGTTTGCCTTTTTTACCAAAACGGGGTTGGCCACCCAACTCGGGTAATGAACTTCCCTTATGAAGTCTACTGCGAGGAGCTTCTCGACCTCCTCATCGACCTCCCTCCAGCGTTATGGGGATAGGTTGTGTTTTTTCTGTCTAATGGGCCTAACTACAGGGTCATTATTCAGCTTGTGAGTTATAAGGTCGGGGTTTATACCGGGCATCTCTACTGCGGACCACGCAAAAACGTCTAAATTTCGGAGTAAGAAACTTACCAGTTTGGACCTCAAGGGTTCTTCCAGGGATGCTCCGACCTGAAGTAATCTGGCGGGGTCTTCTACCGAGACAGAGATGGGAACGGTTTCCTCCGTTGGTGCAGCTCGCTCCTCGTTCTGTTCCACCGGTCACTCCATTTCGGGGTCGCCAGTTACCTTGGCCTTTCCCTTGAGGGTGGCAACGTAGCACTTGCAAGACTCGAGCTGGTCGCCCCGCACTACCTCGATGCCGAAGTCTGTTGGGAACTTCATGGCCAAATAGTAAGTGGACACCACGGCTTTTAAAGCATGGGTGATCGGCCGACCAACTATGGCATTGTAGGGGGAGTGGGTCACGGCAACCAAGAAATCGTGACTGAGTCTTACCGTGCCGACTTCCACAGGTACTGTGACCTTTCCCAAGGGTCTGACCTCTTCTCTGCTGAAGCCGACCAGCGGGGTGTTCGCGGGCTTCAAGTCACTCTCTCGGAACTGGAGTTTGTTAAAGGCCGCTTTGAGAAGGATGTCTGTCGAACTACCGGAGTCAATGAGTACGCACTGGACTTCGAAGTCGTTGATCTTTATCTTTATGACAAGTGCATCGTCGTGGGGTAGTGGACCCTGCGCGCATCGTCTTTGGTGAAGAATATGGGGTATTCCGTCCTAGGCCGCTTTGGGGGATTTTGTTCTTCTCTGGCGGCCTCCCGGGTTGATCCTCCAACGATCACGTGGATTGTTCCCCGAACTATTCTTTCCTTCGGGGGTTGCTTCTGCGGTTCGGCTGACCGGCTGCTGGACTCGGGAGCGTCTCTACTGTGCTCTCCCTGCCGACCTGTCTTATTACTATTATTGTTATTATTATTATGTTGTACAAAATTTCTTAGGTACCCGCGACGGATAAGTTCTTCTATCTCATAACGGAGATTATTACAATGTTCGGTGCTATGACCATGGTCTCTATGGAAATTGCAGTACAAGTTTTTATTTCTCTCGTTCTGATTTCCCTTCAGACGAGGTGGCCATTTCACGTACAGGGCATCTTTGATCATCATTAAGATCTCGGCCCGCTTTGCGTTTAAGGGGGTGTAGTCTAGCCGACCTGCTAATGGAGCTCGGAACGACTGGCTTGGCTTCGTCCCCCGAGGTGGGTCTTTCTTTCTCCTGCCATTTGGGTTGGAGAGCTCGCCTTCCCTCTTCATTTTTTCGATCCGCTTTCAGTCCTATGGTTGATCTCCTCCTCTGTTCTTATAAATTTGTTCACGAGCTTGAGGAATTCAACCACGGTCGCGGGCTGGTTAACTACCATGTGCCACTTGAAGTCCTTGTGTGTCACACCCCTCTTGGCTGCCGCGAGCTGTACCGCAGGGTCTAGGCGTGGTATCTGTAAGCACGCATCATTGAACCGTTTGATATAGCCCCGGATGGACTTTCCTTCCCTCTGGACTATTCCGAGGAGGCTCTCCTTGTTTCGGGGGCACCGTTTGCTAGTAACGAAGTGCGCGGTGAAGATTTGCACGAATTGGGTCCACCTTCTTATTGACCCGGGGGCTAGGTTCCTGTACCAGGTGCGGGCCACTCCCTTGAAGTTGGTAGTGAAGGCCACACACATGTAGGACTCGCTTTCCCTCGCCAGCAGCATTAGGGACCTTAAAGCATCGACCTGGTCAATGGGGTCAAAGGACCCATCATACTTGTCTAGGGGAGGGAGTTTGAAATCTTTGGGCATGGGAACCGCAAGGAGTTCTGATGACAGGGGGGAAGGGACTGAAAGAATAGAGGCAACTTTCACCTCGTCCGAGCTTGTTTCTTCTTTACCTCAGAGCTCGAGCAAGACGCGGGTGGTAGTTTGGCGACTTCGCCCGTGTCTTCGCTGCTGCTTAGAAGGCCTGGTATTGGCGCTACTCGCCTCAGTGTTGCCAAGCTCGATGGGCCTGAACTATTGGTAGTTTGCGGCCAGGATGCCAAACTGGTTCTCTACGAGCGGGAGCTTGAACTTGGAGTGCCGAGGTGCTGACTTGGTTGGCAAGGAAGTTCCTGATCCACCAGCGAGCTACGAGGCGGGGGTAATCAGTCTTTCCCTCCTGCCCGGGGATGAGGCCTGGCTCCTGGAGGGGTGTTGGAGTTGGGAAGCTTCCCCTGGTGAAGGCGCCCGCCCTGAGGGGAGGGCTTGACCGGCTTGACAACAGGGTGCCGAGGTGGGAGCTACGGTTGATTTAGAGGCAGTTGGGGGAACTGCTGCTGGTAGTGACACTGAGAAATGTGGTGTAGTACTTGCTGCTAATGAAGTTGATGCTGCTGGAATTGCTGCATCTGGGCTTGCATTGCCCGCATGCACCGCATCAAGTCATCAAGTTAGTTCTGGCTAGTCGCCAGAGGGACAGCGGTCGGTTCGACGGAGGTTGTCTCGATAGGGAGGGGAAGGGGAACATTCACAGGTGCCGCCATGCTTGGTGCATTGAGGCTAGGGATTTCGTCCATCGAGAGGGGGACGGTGAATTGTCCGATACATATAGTGGCGAGCTGAGGGTGTTCCCCTACAACATTCAAGTCAGCGTCGTGCCTGTTGCTGCTGGATGAAGCCATGGAAGCTAAGGTTTCTTTGGAAGAGAGAGTGAGAGAGTTAAAGGTTAGGGGAGGCTTTTTGAAGTCTTCCCATGGACGATGCCAAATGATGATGCACAATCCGTTCGGTCCTACCTGCCGGTCACCTTGCCTTTGATAGAGCCAAAGATGCTTGAAACAAGGAAGAAGTTGGAGACTTCTGGGGAGGAACCCGGTTGGAACACTCCGAATCTCAAGTTAGTGCTCTAGAGAAGGCAAGGGAAAATGAGAGATTTCAAGACTAGAAAGCACAAAAAATCACATACCTCCTTCCTTGGGAGATGGGGGCCTTTTATAATCACCCTGTTCACTCACTCCCATACCTCTACCAGATCGGGCATCATCACCTCTGCTAGATCGGGTGTCATCATTTCTGCCAGACGCTAGTTTGGGTGTCATACTCACTGCTAGTTGCCAGTTCGGGTGTCATAGCCTCTACCAGTTGCTAGTTCGGGTGTCATAATCGCCACTGTCCTTGTCATAGCCTTTGAGATGGCGGTGGCAGGCGGCCGTTGGAGGGCGGCTGTCATGTGTCAGGCCTCTAATCGGTCAGGCACGCCGCCTCAATGTACAGGCTTCCTGGGTGTCAGGTACGGTTGTTCAGTCAGGCGACTTGGAGTCGAAGTGGTGTGCGAGGTGAATTCTTGAGTTTGGATAGAAGTGTGGCCCGAATTGCCCCGGGGTGGGTCAGCTCGGGTTTTTGCCCTTTGCACTCCTTGTAAGGCTTAAGACCTCCAAGGGAGAGCTCAGGTCACTGGTTCCTTTCTTGGGGGAGCTCAGGACTCCCTTTCTCGGAGCTCGGATTGTGGGACCGCTGCCGTGCCGAGCTGGTGCTTCTGCCAGGTCACTCTCGATTGCTTCCACATGTCGCGTGGCCATGGGGTTAGGCCAAATCTTCCTCCATCAGTACTCTTGGACCTTTCTTTCTCCTTGATAATAGGAGAAGATGTCAACCTCTATCTGATACTGCCTTGAGGTGTTTGATTGCTGATATACTCTTTCGAGATACTCATAAATTTCGCAAGCAGTCCTGTATTCTCTCATAGGAATTGCAATGTCAGTTTCAACAGATACTAAGATCCAAGATGCAATTTTTGCATTATCAGTTCTCCACTATTTAAGGCCCTTGATGTTCGAATCATTAGGTTTAACTACTGATCCATCCAAATATCCCAGAGACCTTTCGCCTCCACATGAAATTGGAAGTTGAATTTCCAAAGTGCATAGTTCGTACCATTAAATTCGATGGGGAGAACTTCTATTCTTTTTTATGCCCTTGAATCACAAGAGCAAGAAAAACCACCGAGAAAAGTGTTCAAAATAGTAGAATAATGAAGTACCATTCAGTCAATGTCTAGAAAAGGAAACTATAAGGGTCTATCGAACTCTGAAGTGGCTCAAAACCCTTCTAGATCAAATCCGATTCAAACCAAACCAATTGAAAACAGTAGATCTGCCTTGGGTGACATTAAATCTGAAGTTTCAGCCTAATTCGATGTTCTAGAGGGAGATCCAATCCGAAAGAGAAATTTGGTGGCACAGTAGTCCAAGAACGAAGTCTATTGAGTTTTGATTAAAAGTAGCTTTAGAAATTGGATTTAAGAACACTCAAGAGCCTCCCAAATACTGTTAGGGAGTACTCTAGATAACAGATAAGAAAGAGGTGAGAAAGTAGTCACTCGTAGACCAGATCGTAACCAGGCTTTGATACCATGTCAGAGTCAGATCGAAAAACTGAGAAAGAGAAAGAGAGAGAGAGACAACACAGCCAAATGGTGGGTGTGACAACATGTCTCAGTCGACACCCTAAAAGAAATATTTATATTAAGTTGTAAAATGACAAATCTGCCCTTAATATACATGAGAGGTATAATACAAAGAGAGATATATAGAAAAGAAAAATAAAAGTACAAAAATAACCCTACGGCTAAGCTTCACTATCTCTACATCTTCTACAAATACAGCAGATAAAATTGGACCAGTCAGCTACACACCAACACCAATACCCCTTGCCTCAATTTATTGCCCCGCCCTCTTTCATATGTTGGTCATCCACTTAAATTAATAGCATGCAATTATATTTATAAAATCGTACATAGATACATAAAATGAAATGGATCCCCACTAACTGTCCTCCCTACACTTCCCCTCTCAATCGGATATTCCAGCCTTGCTCTCTTTAGGTGCTGCTTGAAATCCAGCTGAGATGGTTGAATTCATAAAAAATGGTTTTGCATTTTAGAACAGAATAGAGCAATATAAGGGAGATAATGACAGAGACACACGGATACAGAGGGAGATACGTTGCAGAACAGAGCTTTGGAGCTGTGAAGAAATTAAGCACAGTTGCTTCTTGCATACTTAGGGCAGCAGCAAATGTTGCATAAAATGGTTTTGTTATACAGTTTCTTCTTCCACATTCGGCACACACATCGAAGTTATTGTCGCCTTGAGGTAATAGTAATACAAGTGGAGAACCCAGAAGGGAGATTTTTGGCTCGAGTGACAATTTGGTCCAAGACTGGGCTTTGCAGGACTGATGCCCTAAAGCTTTCTCTCAATTTATTTTTTCAAGCAGATTTTATTTTCTCTCTCTCGGTGACGTAGAGTTTGGGTTCTGTTTCATATTTTGAAAAAGAAAATGATGAATAAAGTGTTCTATTTTTAAGGGTAATTTTGATATTTTTAAAAGTCTTAAATCATACATGAGGTTATGTGACATATATAACCAACGGTCCATTAACGGCAGGTATTAGATTGTTGCGCTTTTCGAAAGTTTGGGTATTAAATTGTTACATTTTAAAGTTTGACTAAATTGTCACTCAAGCCAAAGTAGAGGGTACTGATGGAGAATTTTCACTTTTTTTAAAGCTCATGCTTATAGAATTAAGGGTCCATTTGGTTTATAGTTGGAAACTTGGAATCGGAATAGTTTATTTTCATACTCTATTGGGTTCGTATAAAAATTGGAATGGAAGTTGGAATAAAATGAAATGAGATTTCATTCTCAAGAAAAGGGAATCCCATTCCACAAGAAACAGAAATAGGATTCCGGTTTCATCCAACCAAACAGATGGGATCAGAATGGCCGATTCCGACCCCTATTCCTGAAAACCAAACGCGCCCTAAAATGATATGAAAGTGCCTTCATTCCACTTACACATGCCTTTGAAGTTCGAAAAGCTATCACCAACATATGTGGTATTAGAATCCAGATCCACAATTGGCCTAGGTTAGATATTTCCTCATATGAATTGAATTTGAAACTAACAATACGGCTAGCTCCATTCCTGACATGACACCAGAAAAGACGACACTGCACATGCAAACACTAACAGTGAATGGCTATGGTTCAATGATGATTACATCCACTAAGAAATTGGCTCCACCCAGGTCTACTAAAGAGATCATCACTTCGCTTGTCTTGTGTACCAAAATCCTAGTTAAACAACGACTTTACACGCAAATTCATGGGAATGAATTGGGATCTCTTCGCTCCCCGGACAACGTGGACTGTGGGATTCATGAAAAGAGACGTTCGGTTTGTTTTTATCTTTTTTTTTTATTTTTTTTATTTTAATTATAAGCTTTCACCTAAACTGAAATTGAATGATTTTGTTATAAGCTTTAACCTAAACATTTTTCAGTACAAGCTCTCAATGTATCTGATGGAGGATAATTTCGCTTAACCCCATGAACCAAGGAGATGTGCGCATGATCTGGCTTGGTGAACAGTCCCAGCCTAGCAGTATGGTCTCGACTCGACGGGAAGGAAACACCAAGTCAAAGACAGATAACTCATTGAGGGCTAATACCTCAGTGAGTCAGTCCCCTGCCTAGCTTGGAGAGCCCGGGCTCTCCCCTAAGGGATGCCAAGCTTTTCCCCACCTGGGAGGGAGTACCTCAGTGCTTCGAAACAGGGACCTATTTGCCCTGAAGCACCCCAGTATGTGGTATCTCGGTGAGCCGCATAAAGGAGGGCAGGAAGATCTCCTACCCGACCGCCGTACCCTACAAATCCGGTGACAGCAGCCATGTCCCTCGTCAGGTAGCGTCGTGCCTACCACCTTTAGAAGGTGTCCTACACTTGACAGACACGTACCCAATAGTGACGGCCCCGCGTGTGCCACTTCAGCCCTGCCAATAACGGCTGCACTAGGTTGGCAGAGGCGGTTATACCCGCCCTGTCTGAGGTCGATGGGCGGAAGGTAACATACTTCTGGTATAAGGAGCTTAGAATCAAGTACTAACTTAATCATCGGATTGTTCCCGCTGGGTAACCCCCCTGGAATCTTCTTCTTCTCAGGTATCTTCCAGGAGCCACGTGAGTGCCAGGTAGGAGTGACTGGATCGCGCTACATCATTTGGCACCGTCTGTGGGAAACGCTTCAAAAAGCCATTCTCTAAACTTTCATGTCTCTTTATTCTCTAGAAACCCAACACTCATGGCTTCCTCTAGCAACGTCGGACGAAGCACGGAAATGGATAACTCCAGGGAACAACCCCAACTTCCAAATGTTTGTATCGGACAGTTCACCGTCCCCCTCTCGGCGGACGGAATCCTCAACTTGAATGTTCCTCTTGTAGTGGCACCTATCATCGCGCCACTCCCCGCTATAGTCGGAGTGACATTCATCGAACCCTCGGTCGTGCCCCCAGCGGCCAGCCCGAACCAGTTGGAGAACTTGATGCAGTGCATGCGGGCCATGCAGGCCCAAATGCAATAGTTCAAGCAACTTCAGCTCTATCAACAACATGTGTTGCACCATGTCTCCCAGTATCAGTATCAGCAACAGTTTCCCCAGTTACCTCAACCTCAGCTTCAGCAATCACAACTTCCCCTTCGGCACCCAGTCTCACAGCCAGCTAGGTCTCGCCGGTAGGAGGAGCACCCATCTCGCCAAGGAGAGGCCCCCAAGAACCCTTCAAGGAGCCAAGCATCCACTCACAGCAGGCCAGAAAGACCAACCACCCCGACCTCGCCACAGGCAGTCAGGTCGAGAAGACCTCAACTCGCCAAGCCCACGTCACCTCAACCCTCAAGGCCTGGTACTCCGTTCCTAGAAAACTGGTTTGAAATCTTGGCCGCAGGCTCCAAGCAGGAGCCCTCTGTCCGTAGCCATCACCAGCGGCCTGAGCTGCTTCCTGCACACACCATTCCTGATAGTACAAAAGTGAGCAACACGAATGCCGAGCCCGCCAAGAAGCAGAGACGCCGCCGCCAACCTCGCCGGTCTGACACCCACGACCTACCCGAGCTCGGAGGAAAAGAAGAGGTAAGCTCGGGCAAAGTCAAGACACCCCTCCTTTCCATTCAATCCCCTATCTCCCTAGCTTCTGGCAGTCCCAATGCCTAAAGATTTCAAGCTCCTCCTTCTTGATAAGTATGACGGGTCGTTCGACCCGAATGATCACGTAGATGCCTTCCAATCACAAATGCACCTAGCAAGAGCCAGCGAGTCGTGCATGTGCATGGCATTCTCCACCACTTTTAGAGGAGCAGCCCATACGTGGTACCAGAACTTGGTGCCTGGGTTAATAAGAAGTTGGGCGCAGTTCGCGCAAGCCTTCACGTCCCATTTCGTCACCAGCAAGCGGTGTCCGCGGACTGAAGAGAGTCTACTTAGTATAGTGCAAAGAGAGGGAGAGTTCATCTGAGGCTACATCAAGCGGTTCAACAATGCTTGTATGCAGATACCGCGCCTGGACCCCGCCGTGTGCCTTGCAACAGCCAAGAAAGGCGTGACGCATAAGGAGTTCAAGTGGCACATGGTCGTCAACCAACCAATGACCATAACTAAATTTCTTAAGCTCGTAGACAAATTAATAGCCACCGAAGAGGAGATCAACCAGAAGGGCGAGAAGAGGAAAAGGGAAGGAGAGCCTCCTAGCCAAGGAGACAGCAGAAAGAAAAAAGATGCAGCTTGGGGAGCAAAGCCAGGTTAGTCGTTCCGAGCTCCAGTAGCGGACGGAAGTGACTACACCCCACTGAATGCGAAGCGGGCCAAAATCCTGATGGCAATCAAAGACGCCCCGTATGTGAAGTAGCCACTCCGTTTGAGGGGGAATCCTAATGAAAGAAATAAGAATCTATACTGCAGTTTTCATAGAGATCACGATCATAGTACCGAAAATTGTAAAAACCTCCGTGATGAGATTGAGGAACTCATTCGTTGCGGATATTTAAGAAATTTTGTACATAATAATAATAGTAATGATAATGGTAAAACATATCGGCAAGGGGAGCACGGTAAGGATGCTCCCGAGTCCAGCAGTAGGCCGGCCGAACAGTCACAGAGGCAGCCTCCGGAAGAGAGGCCGGTTCAGGGCACCATCCACGTGATAGTGGGAGGTTCAATCGTCGCAGGTTGTACTTCAACAGCAGCTCAGACGTCAGTTCGTGAAGCCGCCCGGGAAGAATAGCATCCTCCAAAGCGGCCAAGGACAAAAGAGCCAATTTTCTTCACGGAAGATGATGCGTGAGGGGTCCACTACCCTCACGACGAAGCACTTGTGATAAAGCTGAGGATCAACGACTTCGATGTCGGGCGCGTACTGGTCGACTCGGGAAGTTCGACAGATATCCTCTTCAAAGCTGCGTTTGACCAGCTGCAATTGCAGAAAAGTGACTTGAGGCTTGCGGATACTCCTTTGGTGGGCTTCAACGGAGAAGAAGTCCGGCCCCTTGGGAAGATAACAATACCTGTGGAAGTCGGCACATGGCCCTGCGTAGTCCGACTCGACCACGACTTCTTGGTGGTTGCGACCCCCTCCCCGTACAATGCCATAATAGGTCGGCCGGTCACCCATATCTTGTGGGCGGTGGTCTCCACCTACCATCTGGCTATGAAGTTCCCTACAGACTTCGGTGTGGGGGTAGCGCAGGGCGACTGGCTCAAGTCCTGCAAGTGCTATGTCGCCGTCCTGAAGGGAAAGACCAAGGTGGCCGACGACCTTGAACTGGAGCGGCCTATGGAACAAGGCGAAGAATGAGCCGCACCCACGGAAGAAACAGTCGCAGTCCCGACCTCAGTAGCAGACCCAACCCGGACGCTTCAGGTCGGTGCTTCCGTCCAGGAACCTCTTAAGTTTCTTACTTCAAAATTTGGATATTTTTGCATGGTCCGCGGTAGAGATGCCTGGTATAGACCCCGACCTTATAACTCACAAGTTGAATATTGATCCTGTAGTTAGGCCCGTTAGACAGAAGAAACGCAACCTAGCCCTGGAGTTGTGGAAAGTGGTCAATGAGGAGGTCGAGAAGCTCCTCATAGCTGACTTCATAAGAGGAGTCCATTACCCGAGCTAGGTAGCCAACCCCGTTCTGGTAAAGAAGGCTAATGACAAGTGGCGCATGTGCGCCGACTACACCGACCTAAATCGAGCCTGCCTGAAAGATTGCTTTCCGCTCCCCAGAATTGACCGTTTGGTGGATGCGACCTCAGGGCACGAGTTGTTGAGTTTCTTAGACGCCTATTCGGGCTATAACCAAATAAAGATGGACCCGGTGGACGAAGAAAAGACTACCTTCATCACAGAGTTCAGTCTATACTGTTACAAGGTTATGACCTTCGGGTTGAAAAACGCAGGGGCAACCTTTCAAAGACTTGTAAATAAGTTGTTTGCGCCATTAATTGGTAGAAAAGTAGAATGCTATGTGGACGACATGGTCGTCAAAACTCAGTTTTCATGCAAATTAATACAAGACTTGCATTCTGTTTTTGAAAATTTGCGTAAGTTTAATATGACATTGAACCCAAACAAGTGTGTTTTCGGTGTGACCTCGGGCAAGTTCCTAGGATACATCGTTAACCGGCGTGGCATTGAGGCCAATTCGGATAGGATCAAGGCCATCTTAGTTATGAGACCACTCCAGAAGTTGAAGGAGGTTCAGAGGTTGAATGGCCGCATAGTCGCCCTGAGTCGCTTCATGTCCAAATCAGCGGGCCGTTGCCTGCCATTCTTTAAGGCAATCAAGGGAAAAAGGTTTGAATGGACCCATGACTATCAGCTCGCATTTGACGAGCTCAAGAACTACCTCGCTAGCGTGCCGATCTTAACCTGGCCCGAGGAGGTCGACGTTCTAGAACTGTACCTCTCGGCAAGCGACGAAGTGGTCAATTCGGTACTAATAAAGAAAGTAGATCGGGCTCAACGACCCATCTATTATGTTAGTAAAGTATTGTAGGGAGCAGAGACCAAATACCTAGAGATAGAAAAGATAGCGTACGCACTGGTAATTGTAGCTTGAAAGCTCTGCCCGTACTTCCAGTTTCACACTGTTATTGTCCTCACCGACAAACCTCTGAGGCAAGTCTTACTCAAGCCCAAGGTTTCTGGTCGGTTGACGAAGTGGACCGTCGAGCTCAGCAAATACGACCTTCAGTACAAGCCGCAAACTGCCATTAAGGCACAAGCCTTAGCAGATTTCATCGCCGAGTGCATGTTCGGCTCCCAAGTTCCCAGGCTTGTTGAGCATGAGGCTCCCAGCTCGGGTGAGCCCGAAGCTCCCAGGACGGTCGAGTCCGAGCCCTGTGAGGTAGCAGCCAGTGTAGCATCTCTCCTAGTTCGGCCAAGCGCGAGCTGGGATGAGGAGCCCTGGATCCTTCACGTGGATGGCTCCTTGAACCAACAGGGCAGTGGAGCAGGAATGGTTTTGCATGGCCCAAGTGGCATGAAATTGGAGTACGCGCTACGCTTTGAGTTTGCGGCATCCAACAACGAAGCAGAGTACGAAGCATTGATACAGGACTAGCTCTAGCCAGAGAAGTAAAAGCCAAGCACATCGTTTTCTGCAGCGACTCCCAACTCGTGGTCAACCAGGTCACCGGTGAGTACGAAGCTCGCGAGCCAACCATGATCGCCTACTTAGCCAAAGTCAGAGATGCCCTGCTCAACTTCCAATCATACTTTATCAGGAAAATCCCAAGGTCAGAGAACGCTGAGGCTGATGCTCTGTCCAGATTAGCCAGCGCCAGCGACATCACCATGAGAACCGTGTACATAGAAGACTTGCCTTGGCCTAGCATTCTCGGGGGGGGGGGGTAGGAGGAGGTCGCTCCCGTCGTTCAAGCAGAGCCGAGCTGGATTGACCCACTCACGAGCTTCCTGCTACACGGGACCCTCTCGACAGATCGCAATGCAGCCAGAAGGGTGCAACACCAAGCAGCCAAATACGTCATGATAGACGAATGGCTGTACCAGAGATCCTACACACTCATGAGGGGTTGTGCGGTGGGCACTTGGGGGGCAGGGCCCTCGCCCAGAAAGCACTTCGACAGGGGTATTATTGGCCAACAATGAAGGCAGATGCTGTTGAGCTCGTTAGAAAATGCGACAAATGCCAGAAGCACGCCAATATCTACCACCAACCCACTGCCGACCTCAAATATCTCACCAGCCCGTGGCCTTTTGCACAATGGGGCATCGATCTACTCGGGCCATTCCTGTCAGCAATGGGTGGGAGGAAGTTTTCAGTAGTAGCAGTGGATTACTTCACCAAGTGGGTAGAGGTTGAACCCCTTGTAACGATCACAACCCGAAACATCCAAAACTTCTTTTGGAAGAACATCGTATGCCGCTTCGGGTTACCTTGGGTATTGATCTCTGATAACGACAAGTAGTTTGAGGACATCAAATTCCAAGACTGGTGCCAAGACATGGGAATCCGACAGAATTTTACTTCAGTCGCACACCCTCAAGCAAATTGTCAGGCAGAAGTCACGAACAAAGCCATCCTCCGGGGACTGAAGGCGCGGCTGGACCGAGCTAAAGAGTTGTGGGCAGATGAGCTACCTAGTGTTCTATGGGCCTATCGGACCATGGAGAAGACCGCCATGGGAGAGACACCCTTCAACCTCACCTACGGGACCGAAGCAATCATCCCCGCAGAGATCGAAGTCCCTACACTGTGACTAGAAACATATAGTGATAAGACAAATGAAGATGAGCTACGTACCAACCTTGATCTACTCGACGAAATAAGGGACCTTGCGTACATCAGGACTGCAGCCTACTAGCAGAGAGTAGCTCGGTACTATAACGCCATAGTCAAGAAGCGGAACTTCCGCGTTGGCAACCTTGTCGTTCGTAAAGTTATGGTACCTGAGCCCGACGCTGGCAAGCTCGGGTCCAACTGGGAAGGTCCTTACCGAGTGAAACGAGTGCTCGGGGAAGGAACGCACAAGCTCGAGACCCTCGAAGGGAAACAAGTGCCTCGAGTGTGGAATATTGTCAACTTAAGACAATACTATCTATAAGAACTGAGTAGGCCACAAGCCACTCCCAAAGCCTAAGGGCTAGAATACTGAGCTAACATGACCTCGGTACAACAGGACCCAGTTGCCTCCATGGCATGGGCAGACTCCGAGAGTGGGTCACGATCCACTCCTCCAGCCTAAGGTCTAGAATGCCGAGCTAATGAAAAGACCTCGGTAGCATACAATATCTAATTGTCTCATCGGCATTGGCTAAATGCTTGCAATGCCTAAGGCACAGGCATTTCAGCCGGGAACCCTGTGACGGATAGCCCGCCTTGGAACGCAACAAGTTAAACCCGTAAGGGACAACCGATGCCAAATTGACCCGGGTGCAGACAGGTCGGGCATGTACCCTACTATGTCACTCACCTCGGTATACACAAGGCTACCCCTACTAAGTGTCAGGATACAGTTCGAGACCACGATAGTTGAGGAACCCACACTCTGGGTAATCAGCCTAGTGGCCTAACAGTTCAGAGTAAGACAACCACTTCGGCAAGTAAAAGAAAATTGCACAAGTGTTTGGCAAAAAATGTTCTTCATTATATAAGCTCCATTACATAAATTTCATTACATAAATATGTTCAATGCAAAAGAGAGGGAAATCGAGCTCACAGGCCCAGAATACAAGGAGCGCCTGACTACTTGGGAGGCTAATCGGCCTTGCTCGGGGTTTCCTCAGAAGAATCAATCAGATCGGTGGCGTCATCCTCCCCGTTGCCGCCATCATCTTCAGAGTCCGGGTCATCCACAACCTAACATGCCATGTCATCTGTGATGTTGAAAGAAGTGAAGGCACTTATATCTAGATTGGGGTAGGTATGCCTTATCCACCATCGGCCGAGCTTGAACCCCCTATGGTAGGCCTTTGACATTACGTTGTCGAACCTCGAGGACTTGACGTAGTCGATTACAGACTGAACCTTGGTCTGTTCCAGAGCATCGTGAAAGATCTCCGTCTTCTCCTCAATATCAGCCTTGAGAGACTCCACCTTGCGCTCTAGTGCCTCCTTGGTTTCCTTGAGGGCTTGCATCTCGAGCTGCGAAGCCTTCTGGGCCATTTTGAGGTTTTCCACCTCGAGATTTAGGGCTTCCTGACCAACTCGGAGCTCGTTCACCTTGGCCTTCAGTCTGTCTCGTTCCCAGGCCAGCTCCTCCCTCTCTATTGCCAAGGTGTCGCTCAGACTTTTCTGGGCGGCGGCAGCACTCTCTAACTGATGGACCTTGTCCTATGTTGCCTTCAGCTCGGCATGAGCCACGCGGGATGACTGGGTTCGGGGGAGGGAGCCCTCGGTGACTCCACACGAGCCTTTTTGGTGGCCTTCTTGGCAGTCTGCTTCTTCCTCCTCTTCATTTGGTTAAGGAGCCTGGTAACTGTGATTCTCTCTTCTTCGTCCATGGGGCCTAAAACAAAGTTGGCGTCAGTAAATCCAAAAACGGCAAGCAGATAAAAGCAAAGTGCCAAAAGACAGAGATAAACCTACTTGAGCTCAAACCAGCCTGAACGAGCTTCTCTTCGGTGATGTATTCCCGATGATCGAGCTCAGCTTGAGCCCACGAGTGGAAGGTCTCCCACGTTTGCTGGTTGAGGGCGACGCTGGCCGCCTAGGTAGCCACCCTCCAGCTGGTAAGGAAGGGCCACCTTGTGCTGGCCCGGACCACAAAGTAGTTCCGCTTCCAAGCCGGGACCTTGCTCGGGAACTTATGCAGTAGCTTAAAGCCTGGGCGAGGAGATAAGTAGTAGACCTACAAGTGCTCGGGGGGAGTGCTAGAGGCGCTTTTTTTTATCAGCAGTATGGAGCAGAGTATGTTTGCGTCCAAAGAGAACTGCTTTTCATGGCAGAGGGAAATGCTCCCCACTAAATTCCGAATGGAGTTGGGGTGGAGATGATCCAACGTGATATTGAAACGCCCTAGCACCTCGGGGATAAGGGGTGAAGAGGGAGACGAAGCCTGCCGACGAGCTGTTCCCTGAAAATCACAACCTCATCCGGACCGTGCTCCCAGGGGAAATTACCGGTGGGAAGGCTATAGTTGTACTCAGAAGGAAGGTTGAACTGTTGGACGAGGTCTCGGAGCCTCTCCGGTGTCAGGGTAGAGGGACCGAACTGGTCCAGCACCCGACCTCGATGGGAGGTGGACGCCAACTTACCCGAAGCTGCCCGTGCCTCGCGGGCAAGTCGGGTCGGGGAAGGGTCACCATGACCCGAAGTGCCCATCCCGAGCTTATCCGAAAAGCTACTCTTGCTAGACATAAGGAGGAACGAGCTGAGAAAGGAAGAAAGAAAAAGGAAGGAAAGACTCAGAGACTCACCTGAAATAGGCAAAAACGAGCTAAAAGACCCGAGCTGGAGACCTTAGATGCGAGCTCAAGGCGAAAAATACTTAGCAGTGAAGAGAATGCCAGAACCCTGCTATTTATAGACGCGGGGCCCGGTGACCAACGGTCAAGATTGGATCAATCCAACGGACCTCAAAGAAACCGACTGCGGGGTTCCCAACACGAATTTAATTTAGCGCATTTTTTGGCATCTGCACAGCATAAAGTGCCTGACGTTCATGCGTGAGTTGCATGAGACGTGGGTTTTCTCCCCGTTAAGAACCGAATACCCAACTGGTCCAGCCATTGAACCGCCTAACATGGTAGTGTGAGTAACCAAGCCAAATCCGCTCGGTGAACCGTGAACTCCTTGCACTGGGGGCCCGTCCCCAGCACGGGGAGTGGGGGGGGGCAATTAATGGAGGATAATTTGGCTCAACCCCATGAACCAAGGACACGTGCGCATGACCTGGCTTGGTGAATAGTCCAGCCTAGCATCATGGTCTCGACTCGACGGGAAGGAAACCCCAAGTCAAAGACAAACAACTCGCCGAGGGATAATACCTTGGCGAGTCAGTCCCCCGCCTAGCTCAGAGAGCCCGAGATCTCCCCTAAGGGACGCCAAGCTTTTCCTCACCTGGGAGGGAGCACCTCAGTGCTTCGAGGCAGGGACCTATCTGCCTTGAAGCACCCTAGTATGTGGCAGCTCGGCAAGCCGCATAAAGGAGGGCAGGAAGATCTCCTGCCCGACTGTCGTACCCTACAAATCCAGTGACAGCAACCATGTCCCTCGTCAGATAGCATCGTGCCTGCCACCTTTAGAAAGTGTCCTACACCTGACAAACACACACCCAGCAGTGACGGCTTTACGCATGCCACCTCAGCCCTGCCAATAATGGCTGCGGCAGGTTGGCAGAGGCAATTATACCCGCCTTGTCAGAGGCCGATGGGCGGAAGGTAACAAACTTCTACTATAAGGAGCTTAGCATCAAAGAAGAGGGGGATCTTCATCTTCTGTGCGCGCGCTATCTTCACTCTTAGCCTTCATTTTTCTCCTTGCTTCTCCTATCAAGTACTAACTTAATCATCGGAGTGTTTCCGCCGAGTAACCCCCTGGGAATCTTCTTCTTCTCAGGTATCTTCTAGGAGCCACGTGAGTGCCAGTTAGGAGTGACCGGATCGCGCTACAACATTATCTAATCTAATTAACAAAATATTGGAATTAAAGCTTTCAGATGACAACGTTGTGGGTTCAAAGGCTATGGTTCCAGTTTTTTATCAAAACCCCGGGAAATATAGCAGTCTTTCTTGATTGTATTGTATGGTTCAAAGTATCATACGCCTTGTGTATCGGCAAAGACATATCGGTACAAAAAATCATGTATGTTTGTACATTTTTTTTAGTTTTTAGTTTTTTTTTTTTTTTCAAAACTTGGTTTTTTGGGATGTTTTAAGTGTATTTTTTATTAAAACAAGGTTTCCTGAAACACCTGTAAACAGGTGTAGCTGTGTATTGGAAGCATCTCCCGATGATGTCTCTAATACTATTATCGGGAGATGTTTTCAACACAGTGGGAATGTGCTGTGAGACGTTGTGGGGCGGAGATGTGAACTCCCCAACGATATGATACAAAGTGTTCACAAAATCTTAATCTGTTTCATATTTCATCTCTCCCTGGAAATGATAATATTTCTAGATCAATTTGCAATATTGGCTAGATAAATTTTGGATTCTTTTGAATATAATATACCCAGAATCTCAATAAATCTATTTATAGGTATTTTGTGAACCCTTTTTAATAAACAAAACACTTAAAAATACCCCAAAAACCAAGTTTTGATAAAAAAACAAAACAAAAAATATATATATATATAATAAACGTGCATGGTTTTTAGTACCGATACACGGGCATATCTATACTTTGAACCTGAAGCATTGAAGCTAATGGTACTCCTTGAGTTGAGACATTTTTTTATCACTCCTCAAATGGTAGGTACCAAAATTTCCACTCAAGGCAGCTTATTTTTAGAACTGATTACTCTTAAGGCGTAACAAGTTGTGAATATTCACTGAAACTGAAACTATTCCATGAACACTAACTTTAAGACATCAAATAGTTCATGCCTACTACTGAAAGTGGCAAATAGAACATGACCATGAAATGATATTACAATGCTGTTGTTTTTTGTCTCCCTTAGATAGAACTCCTCAATATATATAAGGCACTGTAATCAGTGCATAAAGAAGAAGATTGGGATGACAGAAGAGAGAGAGCATGCTTAGGGATGAATGGTTAGATCTTATCTGATCTGAAAATGTTTATAAGTGGTAGATCCTGTATGGGATACCTGCATCCTCCCACTTTGATCAGCCTGCCTGCAATGGTTTTCCTTCAGCTGAGGTACCACGCCCTTGTGGCTTGAGCCTTCTCCATGAGATTCAGTAGAGCTCTTTCTTCGTCGCTCATTGTGTCCTGCCAAGCGTCTACGGCAACTCCTTTTAGCTTCATCAAACTCTGATAGCTCATGGAACCTGTTCAAAAGAACATTAGGACAACATACAGAATCCAGATGTAGAGAAAACCGAATATTGTCTTTCACCTTTTTTCTCCACAAAATTAGCAACTCCAGAGGTCATTTAACACAGAAAATTTTATAGTGTATCAAGGTTGATTGTTACAATTTCGTTACTAAGAAATAACTTCAAAATATTTGATGTTAATGGTAAAAATGAAAGATGAAAGATTGTGGATTCCATTTTTATTTGATGAAGACCATGTGGAGATTGGGTTATGGGAGAAAGGGATTCAATCCATGATTGAAATATCCAATCGCTGATACACGAGCCCACCTTATGTCATAAAACTGAAAATGACCATGAAAATTCAGGGACGAAAAAGTAATGAGAACTTCTGCACAGGTTGAAACCTTTAGTGTAATTTGTGCATGGAAATCGCTGGTGCCATAAATTTTCTGGAAACATAATGCTTGAATTATCTGAATTCGAGAACAAAAATGGTTCCTTCTCAATCACTTTGAAAGAACTAACAACCCCAACAAAGCTAAAAGCAAGGAAACCCTTTAACATGAGCAGATAAAAGGAATTCAAGACTCTACCATGGAAATATACCAAAACTAAAGGCTACAGTCACATACATGCAGATCCAAAGCAAATTGGAAGGGATCTCTTTTAAAATTTGCAAGAATTTAAAATGCCTACTGTAATTAACCAGCCAGCTAGTAGCGAAGGGTATTCCTAGTTATAAGATGTAAGAGGTCTAAACCAGAAGAGTAATTTCTCCCCCTTTTCAATTCGATTGGCTAATGTCAAAATTCAACTAGATAACTAAGGTTACAACTACAAGCACCATATTCCCAATTGAGAAAAAACGTGTAAAACCCACCCAAAGAAGTAGTTCCGACAACTATAATCAAACATAGCAGGCCAGAAATGTGGAAGCAAAAGCTAGGGTTCCGTCGATCTTGACCTGCTGCATTGCTGGCAGAACCGTTGGCGGAGGCTGGCAACAAGTACTACCGGAGCTTTAGCATGTTGTTCGCAGACCTTATGACGGCGATGGTAGCGCTTGGCCTCGGTGAGATCAGCAGTACACTTCTCCGCCTGACAACAAGGCGGGGCAACCCCACCTCCCCCAGCTGAGCCTTTCCTCCTGGGTGGAGATACCACAGTAGTCCTCTTCCTCTTGTCATCCTCGAACCCACCAACCTCCTCTTCCTCCTCATCACCTTCCTCCTCCGCCACCACCTCCTTCTTTGCCTTGTCCTTGATCAAGCTCTGCCTCCCGTCTGGCATAATCTTTTCCATTCAGTGAGAATGATTATCGGATGTAACGGATGAATAACAGAAAGGTCGAACAGAGACGATACTTGCAAAGAAGAAGAAGAAGAAGAAGAAGGCAGTAGAAAAAGGTGAAAAAGGGAGGGAGGGGATTGTGAGGACCACAACCTCCATTTTTTTTCCCTGTCAGTAGAGGGGGGGGGGGGGGGGGGGGAGAAGTAGTGAATAGGTAAAGAAATCAATGAGGGTAGGAAGCAGCCGCGCTTAAGATTGGGGGTTGGAGGAGTAAGGTGTAGTAATGCTGCTTGCCTAATCTAATCTCTTCTCTCTTTTTTTTGATTGGTTTTTTTGTTTCTTTCTGGGTTTGTGTTGGTGGGTTGGTGGTCACAATCTCCGACTTTGAGCTTGAGCATGCGTGTTCTTTAGTTTTACTTATCCACAAATCCAACCACAAGGTCCATGACCATCAGTAACAGTGATCATCAATTCAATCCCCCAACTCCCAACAAGCAGCTGTGACTGTGAGATTAATTCATCTTTGGCTTTTATTTTTTATTTTTATTTTATTTTTCATCACTTGCACGAATCGTTCTGAGAGCGACTATTCTGTTTTTATGTGCGAAGACGACCTTACACTTCAAAGCTTTACCTGCCATGCTTAGACGCGTGTTGTACGCTCTTCATAGTTTTGCCCTGCCCTCTGTACATAGAGAGGAGAGTTACATTGTTTTTACAATTTACAGTATAAAAGAAAGAGAAGCGATGATGGTTGCACTGTATTTACTAGCTTTATTTTATTAGGGGTGGAAGAAAAGTCATTAGATATGGACATGGAGTCATGGAATTAATACTGTACCCCAACAGCTATACAGTAGTAGGTAGGTCAATGGAAAATCGTAAATGAGAGAGCTAATGAGAGTGTGAGATTAATTCCAAAACCCTATGACCCCATACCCTAAGAGGGTATTTAATTTAATTATTGATGGTATTCTATAAAAAATAACATTATCATCATCCTTAATCCTTATCATCATCATGACATAACTTGGGAATGGAAGCTTTATATCTATTATCTAATATTATATATATAAGTTGCTTCAAGAGAACTTGTAAGCGTAGTTTCAAGGGGTGGGTGGGTTTTGGAGCAACCAGCCAGCAGAGACCTTCACAGGCTGGCCTTGGCTCCAGGGCTGATGTGTGGTTGGTTGGAGTTGATCACTGATGCTTGTTAACTGGAAGCTGGTCCAGGCTGGTCAGGGTTAGGTCATGGACGGGTAGTTTTAAGAAAATCAGAATGCAATGCTATCATCTACTTGTTAATGCTCAGAAGTAAACAATCTCTCATTTCACTCCTTAATGTTTGCTAGTTGGAAGCTGTTCCATGCTAGTCAGGTCTAGGTCATGGATTGGTAGTTATGGTAAATCAGAATGCAGCAGTGGTAGCCCAAGTCTATTTTCTTATTGATGCTCAAAAGAAGACAGTCATCACTGATTTGGAAGATGGCCCAAGCTGGCAGGTAATGGGCTGGTGGTTTTAGAAAATCAGAATTCAACAATCAACACTTGCAGCCCAAGGCCATGGCCATCTGCTTGTTAATGCTTAGAAGAAAGCACTCTTTCATCGGACTCTACCCTCCTATCAGATAAAGAGCATATGAATCCGGATTTCCTCCTCACATCATCTTCACAACACTTCACAGCCGTGGATTGGGAACATCTTCTCATAAATGAAAACATTCAAATATGAAGCACTCTTTTTTTTGTAAAGCACAACTCTTTGTAATGGTGGTCCTTTCAGATTCTTCCTTTATACATTCATGTTTTAGTTATTGATTCCAAGATAACATCTCAATACAAGAAACCATACAGCTGTTGACCATTATCTCATCGAGATTGGTGGACCACCCTTGGAACCCAAACCAAAGAACTCCCAAACTTCTGAATGAGAAGTTACAGTGGATTGGAGGAACTGGGCTGCTCCTGATCTATTTAGACCTACTGAGGTGCAAATTGGCCACCCAATTTGAAGCTTTTCCATTGCATGGGCCCTTTTAACCTTTAATAAATGCTCAACCCAGGCCCACACAAGTTGTCAACTAGTCTAGACGCCACAAGCTTCTAAATTCTGTAAATCAGTGATTTTCATGGATGGTGGTCCAAAGCTTGTCCATGGTTCTTCATGTTACCCTATTATTCAAATATGGAGGTTTAAGCTCAAAAGACCATTGTAATAAGGGGAGGTATGGTTATTTTTCCTTCTTTTTGTACTAGAAATAGGAAAATAAAATTCAAGGGCTATAGCCTATAATTAGTGGTGAAAGTGTAATACACAATTATAATAGATAGGTATTGGACGTTTGGACCCTCTATATCATATCATCCTTCCACCTGGCAAATATCTTTTTGGTGGGCATTGGACAAGCAGGTAAATGGTCAGTTGTTGAGAATGCCAAAGTGAGATTTGAACCCAAACCTAAGCTAGGAGCTTCTCTCCTCAAAAATCCACCATGCAAAGCATTAACTTTATTATTATTATTTTTTCCAAATATGAGTTTGGTAAGAGACAAGTGAGGATGAGTCCAAGTTCTGAAATCAGACACATTTATTAGTGAACATATTTTATAAATAGGAAGGAAAAGCTGAAAAGCACTTTAGGGATTAGTAGAGATGATTTGGTCATACAAAATATTAGATACACATGATGGGTATGTTTTTTATTTAGGGTTTCAGAAATATTTTATTGGTCAATGTGATGAGGGACACCATAAGAAGGTCATTGGGTGAATGGTATGAAAACATGTATGACAGGATAACGTCTTCATGAATAAATTTGTTATTTAGAAACCAGGGTACGTGGATGCAACTAATTGCTTGATCCCTGAAATATAATTTGGCTCCCATCCCACGTTTCAAGACAAAACAGTGGACATGCTATATATGCTAGAAAGAAGGTTTGTCTTTTGCTTTTTAACTGTATTATTTGAGCATCGTTTATAGAGCAATCAAATGCAATAAAACTGAATAGTTACAATCCTTTTTTCATGTTGATGTGGCCAAGGCTAGCTCAAGCTGAATGACTAAGAACCAAATGATGCTTCAATAAGATTCTCGAAAGGTGGGAGAATTGGCAAATTATGGGGGAACCAGACCCATTTATGGGTCCTATATATATGTTTCCCCAGACCCAAGATTTTGGCCCACATTTTAACTACATTTGTCCAACTTTGCCCTTCTTTCTTAGGTGCTACCAATAAAAGTTGTTTAGATATACAGGGGCCATTTTTGCCAATAAACATGGAACGGGACAAAAACAATTGTGGTAGCTAGGACTGTCACTGCGTTGGGTTTAGGTAGAATTAATCAGTCCTGTAATGATTATTAATTGGGACAAAATCACATACCCAGAGGCCAGAACCATCCCGGTTAATAGTCCGGTCTATTGGTTCTAGATCAGATGGGCCCAATCTATTGAAATTATACTTGTTTATTTAAACAATAACTTAAATTTTAAATTTTGATAATGAAAATACTAAATTATTTATGTTGTTAAATTAAAAATTTTTAACTAATATTAACTTATTTATTATCTATCAAATTTATCATTTTAAACATTAAATTTGATAAAAATGCTAAGAAAATAAAAAAAGCATTATATATATGTGTGTCTAATAAAAAATCGGTGAGTTTGAATCGGTTAGAGACAGACACAAATAGAAACTAACCCAATCATTAATCATGACAAAATCATGAAACCACAACCTTTACAATCAGTTTGGTCGATTCGGATCCATCAGTTAAACCCTACCCATGGACAGTCCTACTGGTAGTTGATGGTGCACGATTTGGTTGCTTCTAACTGGAGGGCAGCTTGGACATTGGTTTGCTAGGCTAGCCGGTCGAACTGCAAGAAAGAGAGATTAGAGGACTCGGGGAGGCTTACCCAGTGTGGGTGCTCCAATGCTTAAGTTAGTAACTGTTGTTTGTGAGCTGAAGGTTTATAAGCTAGAAGGCTAGTGAACAAATAATTGTGCATACATTGTAGCGTTAGGGTTGAAGCCCTTATATAGTCGAGCTGCCGTAAGTCTTACGAAATACCTCCAAGATCCCCGACCCACACTATCAGGAGTTCGTTCCACACTCGGAGTTGGACTTCATGTGAGCTAATAAGGCTTATCGAGTCCGTCTGATCTGGGCGGGGTAAGGATAAGGCTTGCGGACGTGCGACATGATCCCGAAGAAGTCGGAGACAGTTGGCTAGCTTCTAGAAGTTGGCTACGTGTCACATAGGAAGGTCGGGCCATCACAAGCTGCTTGGACTTCGGTTTTGGCCGAGGTGACCTGGCCTGCTGAGGTGGTAGGGAATACTGAGTTGTCATCCATGTCATCAGGCTGATCCAAGTGTCCATGTGTTGACAGGTCGGGTCAAATTACCCCTCATCAGTAGTGATATAATAGGTTGGGTCAAACGGCATGTCATGCAGCTGCACTGAAATACATTGCGTTTGGACAACATTGTGTGAGATCCAATCAACTTAAATGTCTAACATTCCACTTAGGGGGCGTTTTTTTTCTAGATTTTGAGAGGGGGAAAGTTGCATTGACCAAGAATCATATATTCTTTTTTCGGATTTATGTGAGGATTGGGGAAAGTTTATTTTCCTGGGTATTATTTACTTGGGCAAGTGATACCCATCTTGTAGGTGGGTAAATAACTTTCCCACATAGGGGAAAAATTGTCAACACTTGAATGGGACAAAAATGCCCATTTTAATAATGAATTTTTATGATTAAAATGGTCATTGCCTTATCTACATAGAAAATAAAAGAACATGAGTAAATGCATTTACTCGAGTAAGTGTTTCCTAAACTTACCTAGGTACATTTACTTGGGAATGGGTAAATAATTTACCGAAAAGTGAACGGGCATCAATGCCTTAACCCAATTGTCTTAACACTGCCCAATTCTTGTTAGTTATTTCTTTTCTGGATGAACATGGACCAGGCTTTGGTAAACCTGATCAAACCACAGGAAACCAGGCCTAGCAAGAGGACCCAGACAAAGCCAGATGAGAGCGCTTTAATTTCCAGTTTCAACATCTCTGTCTCTCTCTATATATATAATTCAAAAGTTAAAAACTGTTGGGTGACCAACATCAGCCAGCATGGATTCAACAAATGTGGGGATATAGGGCTCGGATGGACTGGATCAGTAAATAAATGACTGACTGAAAGGATTCCCCCCATCAGCCCATCTTGTGGCTGTGGCCTGTGGGTGCTTTGTATTTCAGTGGGAAAGCCCTTGTTGCATTTTTATGAAAATTTTTTGTCACAACTTTCCTTTTTTTCATTCACTTTCCAAGGAACCAACACAACCGCATAAAAGGAGAGCAAAGATTTAAAGCTTTGGATGAGCTAGAGCTAGACTATTGGGGACATGTTTGGACAACCTCTCTTTCTAATCTCTACCAAAAGAGGACCTAGGAATCTTCAAATCAAGTTTGCCTTTATTTAGAACCATATCAAATTACATGAGGCCCATCACTTTTTTGAACAGTTACATTTCATACATGACTGACTCATTAACTCATCATAGATACAATAGAAACCACATGATGCAATAGTACCACGCGTGAAGATTGTACACATTATTGTAGTACCCTCATTTCCTGGTTGCTGCCATGGCCTCCTGTACCCAATTTGAGAATTATTTCCTGCAGAGTCCAATGAAAACCCTTAATTTGGACATTTCTCCACTTGCTTTTGTTTAATATAATAGCTGCAATTAATGGTGATCCAAACAAAACAAGGGAGTTATTTGGGCACATCCCATTTTTGATATTGCCAAAGATCAGAATACCTCATTTTAATTGATTAGTCATCAAACAATCTTGGGTTCTTGGCTATAAGCTTGAGGTTTGAAGGCAATCTGCCAATCTCTATGGTGGGTGTCTCCTGCTGTATATTTCATGACTTTGTAGTTTGTACTCCTTTTTTGTTTTGGCGATGTAACAGCAGGATGTGACTGGTGCCTGAATTGCACCGAAATGTGCAAATGGACCTGCACAGAAAAAAGAAAGAAAACAAGGGAAAAGTGGTGACATGAGATTGAAATGGTAGAATTCAAATTTACTGGGTGGGACTGAGAACTGTGATCAGTGGGGAATTCAATTCATGGACAGTTTGCTAATGATGCCCTTGGATGCTGCTGGTGAGTAGGACAAGCTTATGTAGTACGGGTCCCCGGGGCTGGATAAAGCGTTTGTGCCCGAATAATTTGAACCTCAACCAAAGGGAAAGTAATGGGCCCCCACTCCATTTTGGAATCCATATTTGCCCATGCACAATCTCTGCAAACTGTTCTAGTTTTATATTTGGTGGATCATGGTTGTGTGTGTAGGCATCATCTTTTCCTTCGTACTCCCATTCCAATTAACAGCTTGGACTTTGTAACTTGTGAGGAATCAAAGCTCATATCTTCTGCCATGGATAGGCTACAATCAATTAGGGAATGCAAGCTGGGTTGGCCAATCAAGCCCCATTTGTGATATAGATTCAGTCATGCCTCACTCTACCCGTAAGATTGAGCATATGGGCCCACTGCGGTGAACCATGAAAGCCAATTTTGGTTGAAACATCAGTTCCTCTTTTCATGACAAAAGAGATAATTATCCCTTCACCTCCTTAACCTTGAGCCCTTCTCTCTTTACTACATCAGGTCCAGGTTCTGAGGTTCCATCTTCATCGTCATAATCATCCTTGGCCCCTTAGAAATGTTTTGTCTGGAGCACAGAAGAAAATGGAGTGGTGCAAGAGGTGAACACTAGAGCATTTTTCATCAAATAGAGGTTATTAATCTTGTGGATTCACTTTTCTCTACTTTGGGTTTACTGATGAAATTTAGGGAGTTTTCTCCATCAAGAGAACATGAAAAACATGCAGTATTTTTCATGTTAGTAAAGAAAATAGAACTCTAGTGGTGCCACGAGTTCTGACTTATTAACAGTTGTATACACTACGTTTCAAATATCTCAAAGGCCATAAATGGCAGGCCTGACCTGAGAATTGAGATGCCTAGGCCAGCCATAAGTTTTTGCCTTTGGCATGGCCTAGGATTGGATTGGAATAGGTTGGGCCTAGCCATGGAATGGAATTATCCTATTCTCAGGTCTCAGCCCAACTTCATCGGCTACCCGAAAATCCCTCCGGCGACGTCGAGGTTGTTAATCTTGGCATCATTTTAATTTTTTTTCTTTTTGGAGTTTTCTATGGGAATTTTATCTACAACAACCAACTTCTCTAATCAAAAGAGAAACAAAAGAATGTGGGTTAATTGTGCCAATTCTTATTTGTTAAGATATGCAACAATCCCTCTAGGTAGGATTTAAGAGTGAGAAACAATATGAACAATATATATCTTTCTGAATTCTGAGAATTCCAGTCTGGTCTCCTGAGAGATAGATGTCTTTGGTTGCTTCTGTAAATACATGCATCCAATGTGCAAAGTATGGAGGCATGGAGTGGTTGGTTGGTGATACTAGCTTGGTCTTGGTCCCCCAGTCTTTTTTTAACTCGATCAGTACAACACAAATTTCTCCAACTTTCCCATTATAACCTACCCCACTCACCGTGAGCGTGACGATAAATATGTCCTGTTCTAATAATGAATCACGTTCAAAACTTTGACATTTCTAGTTCAATTTGGTTCAACTTTTCTTGACAACCTGACTTGTCTCCACATATTGGGTTCTGCTCTAGTAACAGACAATGTTGTTCTTCCAGGAATCAAGCATGGGATTCTGCCAGTCCGGTGTCCGGACTCCGGAGGTGGAAGGAGATTTATGCTTCAACTGCATTCAATTATCGGTATACTGTATACAACAACAACATTCAAAGTTCTACTTTGGTATTTGTTGGCTTGGTATAAACATCAAGTGACCCACTTTCTGTTAGGCTGGAGGAATGAGGATTGTTCAATGTCCATTGTCCAGGCTGCTCCGACATGATTGACCAGGATGCTTGATCAGGAGAGAGAGAGAGAGAGAGAGAGGGAGGGAGAGAGAGTCCTATAGTTGTCCAATTGAGAAAAAAAGGGTTGATCAAGTCACTACTATTTGACTCATACATCAAGGAATTCCCTTTTTTAATTTGAATTAAAAAATTCAGTCGGTTACTTCATCAGAAGCAAAGTCAATGGAATAATTAGGTATGAAGCTGATGATGATTATGGGGTTGAATAAATTATCAATTGAAATGTGGGTAATAGAAGGGTGAATTAGATGATCCAGGTGGATTTGCTTGAAACCATTGTGGAAAGCTGCCAATAAGTAGGTTTTGTTTGAAACCATCTATCTGATACACCTGTTTACACAGCAGGAACCTAATTTTTTGAATGAATAATATATATAAAATTATACATAAAATTGAAATTAGAAAAATGAAAGACGCATACACCCCTGTCGATACATAATGATGTATTGATACTTTGGACCATGGTTTAGGGCCTTTAGGCCCATCCGGCACTGTCGCCATTCATTACTGGGCCTCTAAAATACAGGCCCAATACATTGGCCTATATAGTTAAGAGTTAAGACCATGACAAGGCTCAAAGCAGTGTAGGCCTTGAAGCCTATCCAGCTCTTTTCTGACTTTTGAGACTGGTTCTAGGCTTCTAGCAAAACAACCTTGGCTTCCAAACCACGGCGGATGTCTATTTCATTCTTGATATGCGATTGGTTGAAAAGATTGATTTTTAATCGGGTCATTGTAGAAAGACTGAGAGCTGCTCTGTGAGTTGAGTTGACTACTGCTCGTTGTTTAGTTTAGTAGTGCCTAGCTAGTGTGAGCTACATGATTCTCCCTCTTAGGAAGAAAAAAAATACAGCCTTTACTTTGATCTGTTGACTTTGGAATCTTATCTTCACATGGAAGATTTTGAGCCCTGATATTAAAATGGGGATTTGAATTAGAGCCCTGGGAATGTTTTTCCATTTTTTTATTCTTTAATTGAATCCCTCCACTCCACCATTTGGTTTTCGGATTTTGAATTTGGTTGGAGCCAATTTGGGTTCTGTTGGAATTGAGTAATTGACCCACTATGACCCGTAGCGTAATGGACGGGGCTCAACTGGTCAACTTCTCACTTAATTTATGTTTATCTCACTTTAAGGGTCGGTGCAGAAATTGCTTTAAAGCTGAGACAAATTCAAGTTTTGACGTTTCCCAAACCTGGCCGATTCAGTACCAAACCAGACATAGACTTCATAGAACTACTATAACTTGTCACAGTGCTAGTCTGTTCAGAAGCAACATGATGTTATGATGATATGGGTTAACAGGGAATTAGGCCATACTTGATTTTTTTTTTTTAACCTTTTCAAATAAGCTCATAAACAGTTTTCAGACTAACAAAATTGATGAGTATCTAATAAGACCCATAGAACTATATATAGCTGAGGGAATAACAACTAAGATAGGACTGATAGAAAAGAATCTTGAAACAGAAACTGTGGGGCTGGAAGATGATTCAAGGTTCATGAACAAGCTGATCTGAATTATCGAAGGAAAGTCAGGCTTGCATTGGTCTACATTTTCTGACCAACACAAGACCCAGTGATGGGTTTAATTCACTCATTAGTTCAGGAAAGTAGACCCAGAAGATCATGACCCAGAAAGAAAATTGTAATTACCAACTCAATCATTCCTTGTATATGCACAGTTTGGCTATATTATGATTTCAAAGGGTTAAAAAAGTTGTAGCTTAGATGGAACCTCACCTTACCTTGCCTGACCTTTAAATAGATAGAACTATCTATACACATAGCCTGTAACAGCAAACAAACTGTGGCTTCTTTAGAGAAAAAGTGTGAGAGTACTCTGAGAAATCCATGGCACATCAAGCCTGTACAATCATTAATCAGATTACAAGATGATGAAGATTTTGAAAAACCATCATTAAATTGAGAAAGGTTGATGGTATTATGCTTGCATGTAGCTAGGTTGTGACAATTATGACAGATTGAATATTAATTCTTACTGTTGATAGTTGCTAGCTGGTGGCTTATTGAAGAACTGCACTTCCCCCTTTTACACCCCTTGAGACCAGCATGCGTTTACAATCATGGCAATTCTATAACAATTTTAGTCCTTTTGTTTTCTTTTCTTCTGTGTGATACTCACTTTGAATACAAAAAAGCAAAGAGGCAATCAACAGATGAAGAAGTTCTGATCTGTAGCACTTCTTTTAGTAAGATATTCACTTTGAACTTTGAACTGCTTGTGCTTCTTTCTCAAAGAAAATAAAAGAGGAATTCCCAAGATTATGGCTTGTGGTTCCCTAATTATGGTCATAATGGAATTATTATTATTTTTGTTATCCTACTTCTTTTCAAAAAATTTCCATTGCCAGATGGCTACTTGTCTTACATGGAAATCCTTAAAATCCAATCTTTTAAGAACTAGGCCAGATATATAGAGCCTCGAAGGTGTCTGGTTCAATACAATAGAATAGTGGCCCATCCTTGAGTCAAATTAGTTCAATTTTGTAGCCTAAGAACGGCCTTTTTGTTATAAAAAACGCCGAATGTTAAAACTACTGTCTCATGTCTACCCCTCCCACGACCCCAGATGGTAGGGACCAACATTAAGAAAAGGCATTTTATGGTTGAAGGATCAAGGGGTGGCTGAGATGGGGCAAATTACTTTTAATGGCATATCTCTTTCTGTATGTGTCATTCTGCTCAGCTCCTTTCATTTCCTACTCAAGGTCGTTGCATGTTAGAAAATAATTATAGCTAAAGAGCTTTCATGGCCAAACTATTTTTGTTTGTTTTGATCATGAGCAAGATAAAATTTTTATTAAAAAAATAGTTACACCAAACATGTAGGTCTGTAGCTCCATTACGTTTCCCCTTTTCATCTTCCTCACGTTAGATGTCTCATTATTTTGCATTCCCTGTCGTAATAAACTTTTTAGAGTCATTGGTTGTCCATGACTCCATGTTGGGGCCTATTGATAACAGCTGAATTCAGCTGAGTCGAATGACTTATTGTTTTCAGTCATCTCTTTCTCTCTCTCTATCTCTAATAAATAGAAAAGAAGTAAATTCATTTTGTTACAGCCTAGCTATCAACCCATTAAATAAAAGGTTTGAATCAAGTGGGTTTTAGCTTAAGAACAAAAGGACAGGGTTGGCTTTCCTGTTGAGCAGGACTCCACACAGCCCTAAACAAACAATTTTTTTTTTTTTAATTGAGAATTCAAATTGTGATTTTGGTCCAAGTAACCCCCCTGGATTAAACAATCCAGGCCAATGAGTCGGTGCCGTATTTGGAAGCATGTGTTCATTAATATATTCTTTAATTTGTTAATGGAATTGCTGTTGACTTAATGCCCGGCCAGTGTTTTCATAAATGATCTAACCAATGAAGCTGACCATATATTCTTCTTTTTTGCTGGAAGGGTCGACAATGGAACATTACCTAATGCAGTATAATTAAAGCTTTGATTTATTCCTCTTTGAATCTACATGTGATGCTGATACTGAAACTTAACGCTCAAGCTGATGATCAAACAATAATAATAACCAACAACTTGTATTATTTGTCTCTGGCCATGACTAGCTTTTATATATATAAAATATTAACAGTTTTTAGTTCATAAGTTGGGTAGTGTGGATCATCTGATCAGCTTTAAAGCAATTGATGTGAGAGGAAAAAGAGTGTAGATCTTATTAGGGTTTATATGGAGGAGGTGGGCATTTTATTATGTTACTATAAGGTCACGACATTAGTGTCCAGACATAAAGAGATTGTAAGCATTTTATTACATGTCATATCAATATAAACTATGTTTTATATGAACTCCTGACAGCCTAGTGCTGTTATATGAATGAGAGAGAGAAATTAAATTAACAGGTTAGACAGTAAGATGCCTCCCACTAAGCAACATTATGATATTCAAAAGAAGAAATATAATAGTAAAATAAGCATCAAATGGAAATAAGTACTCTCTCTTCACAAAGAAATTGAAAGGGTAGTCTAAGGCTCAGTTTGGAAGCAGTATAAATGTAAATATATACAGCTTAAATACATACAAATTAAATATAAGGTTTTGCACTCTACATATTTATATTTGTACTTCTTCCAAACTCAATTTAAGATTCAAAGTATGATACAATATCTCATATTAAGTGTATTACATCGTATTTGGAACATCGTTATGCTCAAACCAAGGGGTTTTAAGTTATTTCAGGGGATAGTCAGGCCTAAAATCATTCTCTTGTCATATTTTGGAAAAAAGAAACTAAAAATAAGGGAATGAACCCCCTAAGATACAAAATTCACATTGATTTCCGCACAGAGTATGCCCTACAAGTGCCTCACAGTATATCTCAATCATGTATTGAGAATATTTCTCCATGACAAATATGAAAGATGTTCTTAATGCACGGTGTTTGTATGTATCATCGACGATACTTAGAAGCAGACAGTACGTAATTCCAAAACGTTCCCCAATTCCACAGGACAAGCTTAAATGTCATGATATGGAATAGTGCACTGCTGTGAATTCTTTTTAAGCGAAGCCCGCGCAGTGAGCATCACTCAGCGCTGGCGCCTCCGTCATGCTGGAGACACCCCCTCTTCAAGTCTCAACTCTACTAACTGATGGCCCTTTCTCCCTCCCACCGCCTAAACAAGAGGAGCCATTTCCATGTTAAAGCAGATGGTGATGATGGTGGATCTCTATTGTCTATCAACAATCGGCATCATTAGATGACCAGATGATGGAGATGGACCCACCCAATCTTTATTCTGAGCCACTCAGCTCTTCTTCCCTCCCTCTCACTGTCAAAAAAAAAAAAAAGGCAGTTCTTGCGTCTGCATCTGTATACGATCAGAGGGTCATGATTGTTCTGATACACATTAGGGTTTCTCAAGGCGGTCCACAAAGTGGTGTGGGTCATGATTGATAAAGCAATCCATGTGTTCCACTTGTTCTGGTAGTGCAGTGCTCATATTATCAAAAATCACTTGTCTAATTATCTTGGGTTGGGTAAGCATGATTTATTTGAGAGTTGATACATGAAATAAATATTAATGGGGTGGAGTGTGAGATCTTTGTTCCAACTTCGTTTAGGGTGCGATGCGGTCAGTCTTTGAAGGGTACGGCTGGCGTGAACTTGATTCTTTGGTCCCCCCTCTTCTTTCTTCTTTTCTTTTTTTCTTTTTTTTTTCCTCTCTCGATCAGCTGATCCCTCTATTCCACGTACACATTCTCAGTCTCAGTCTCCTGTTCACATCTACGGTCCTTCCCATAACGTGCGTGTTGGTGATGGGATCGGCTCCTTACAGATGGGCGCCTCATAGATACATCTACTGTGTATTTGAGAATTATAATTTATAAGTATGGGAGATGTTCCCAATGCATAATAGAATATACGTGTGAGGCGCCAGCTGTGAGGAATAGATCCTGTCTCGCGTGTTGGGTTGGGCAGTTGGGCTTCCTTCCTTACTTTGCTTGAGAGAACGGAATCTCGTGACCCGTAGTGGAGAGGTGGGGAAGGCTGGGGCAGGGCCCACTTCCGCCTCTGTATTTGACCGACACCTTCCCATAACAAGGACCAAGGCCCAGCTTTCCTTTCTCATGTTTATGCTCCCAATTTCTAGTACAAATTAGATCTTTAACAAATTTCTCTGAAAATCTGTTAGTACTTCATCATCTAGAGAGATGATGATTCAGGCCTTAGGGCATAGAGCATGTACCCTCTCTCAGAACCAAAAACTTCTGGGCCCATCATTATTCACTGGTTCCCACCCACCACAGCCACTAATACTGCATAAAAATTCCAAGTCCAAGATCAGGTGGTTACAATACATGCAGTGGGACCCATTAGCAATCAGATTGGGTTTGGGCTCCGAGATGAAATGGGTCCCAATTCCCAAACCCAATGAGGATGCAATATTGCATGGTAAGTTGGTAACTCACAAACTCTTCCTTCCAAGTTCCAAATCTTCCTCTTTCTGCCCACATATGATGCGCATTAATAAGGAAAACCCACAATCATCCATTAAATTTGAGTGAGATGGATAAATTATAAAGAAAAAAAGCCCATTAGAATTGGGTAGGAGGAATAATTATGGGATGTAGGTAGGAGAAGAAGATCCCTCGGGACACTACAAAATCCGTTTGTTCCCCAATCCATATTTGCTTTTTCTTTCTTTTTCTCGGAGCTGAGCTGCCCACCACATGGGGTCTGGCGTTTATGTGCCATTCCAAAGCGCTCTCTCTCTCTCTGACACTCTTAACGGTTTTCCAAACCCAAACGGAGAACTGCAGGAGTAGTATAAAGAAGAAAGAAGGATCGACACCTCGCGCATAAAGCGTGGATTTTCTCTCTTTGAGGGGCCTGAATGAGATGACGAGTACGCCCACATGGTCCCTCTTGTCCCTTTCTTTTTGGACTTAGCCACTGTGTACTTTCTTTGGGTCGGGTAACATCCAAACCGGGTCGGATATATATTAACAAACAAAACAACCCAACTGCCATCTTGACAAATCGGACAGGCCCATTAGAATTATAGTCATTCGGGTCTAGTACTAAAGCAAAAACCCCAATATGCACAATCTTGTGACTGTATAGTGTGAGGTTCGTTGCTGCAGCTAGCGCCAGAGTGTTGGCTTAATTTTTTTTTTTAAAAAAAAAAAAAAGGTTAAAAGGAGGAAGTGGGGATTTGTTGTCTTACAGCCTCGAATGTTGGTCTGTCTATAGGGATTCCCTCTCTCTCTAACAAATATTAATAATAATAACAATCAAAGTGCAAAGGAATGTTACATTGGTACGTAGTGATTTGGATTTTGGAGTGTGTGATGTTCTTCCTTGTTGGACCGGGTAGGAAATGGGATTCATCTGCTAATATTCTCCTTGTGTTCTTTTCTAGTTCTGGGTTGCTGTTCCAGTTCTATTTTTCTTTCTTTATATATATAATACTAACCAGACTCTAATTTACTATTTTTTCCACTTTAGAACCTTGGTTATCGTACTTGTTCTGGCTCGTAATCTGGTTTTGAACCGGATTCATCACGTGAAAATTTCAAAAAATTGTTAATAATTTATTTCCTTCTTACTCCTCTTTTTATCCTTTATCACTCTCGCCCCTTCTTTCCCATTTCAACCTGTCCACAAGCTCTCACGTCGCCACCTGATCTTTGTCCTTTTTTAATCTCTATTTCAGCGATTCTTTTGAGTGGAGATATGTTGGGTTCTTGTGAGAAGCTGGTCATCTCTTCTAACTCGAACGAATGGCCACAGGTCTCTCTCTCTCTCTCTCTCTCTCTCTCTCTCTCTCTCTCTCATATACACACACAAACACGCACAAGAGTCTCAATTATTTTGTACATAAAATGACTGTTTTTGTTTCTTAGCTCTTGGACGAGAATATTTGTTTTGGGTCGTTATTTACTCCTGAAACCTCCTTGTAATCCTTCTTTTTTTTCCTTCGTTTTTTTTTCTTTCTGGTGTGGTGCAGAAAGCAGATGAGACGGGATTGATGGCTTCAAGTGGAAGGATCATGGAGAAACCTGCCCCAGAGCAGGCCCTCAAGTGTCCTCGTTGTGATTCCTCCAACACCAAATTCTGTTACTATAACAACTACAGCTTATCTCAGCCTAGGCATTTCTGCAAAGCCTGTAAGCGTTACTGGACCAGAGGTGGAACGTTGCGTAACGTTCCGGTCGGCGGAGGGTGCCGGAAGAACAAGAGGGTGAAGAGGTCCTCAACATCTACTGATGCTTCTTCTTCTTCTTCTTCTCAGCCTACCAGAACGCAACCATCACCGCCACCACCTCCCCCTCCTCGGATCGATGTGTCTACGGCTTCCAACCACATTAGTTCTTTGTTTTACGGCCTACCCACCACTCCTTCTGACATTAATCTTCCATTTCCGAGCTTCCACTCAAGAGTTTCTAACGTGGACACTTCATGTACTGGCTACAATCTCCAGCCTCAATTGAATGCTCTCGGATTGGGCTTCTCGTCGACCACTTTGACTAGTGGGGATGCCCACGGAGACGAATACCGAACTGGGTTTAATCCTAGCACTCAAATCCAAGATGTCGTTACTTCGAATTCTCTTCTCTCGAACTACTCATCACTCCTTGGATCTTCATCTTCTACATCAACCGCTTCTCTACTAGCTTCTAGCCTTCAGCAGCAAAGACTCATCTTGGGTAGTCTGAATCTGAAGGAGAGGCGATCGGCAAATAGCTTTCAAGCCTTGTTACCCTTTGAAGACCTACAGGTGGCCGGGAACGGCGATCCTGGGATGGTAGTGAAAGAAGTGAAGAAGGAAGAAGTGAACGGAAGAATGAGCAACAACGTGGATTGGAATGTCCCTTGCCAGAATCCAGTAGAAGCAGTTGGATCAACCGATCCATCTCTCTATTGGAACTCGACAACTGTTGGTGCTTGGCCTGATCTCAACAATTTTGGGTCTTCAGTCACCTCTTTGATTTGACCATCAGGGCCAAAAGAAAAACAATATGATCATCATCTATCATTCATGAATCATGACTTCCTCTCTCTCTTTTTAAATCCTATTGGTCTTTTTATTTAGTTAGGTTTTCTGTGGGTTAATTTCTTCTTGTAGTGAACTTCATGCCAACAGCATGGAATGGTGGAAATTCAGAAACAAGGAATTTGGAATGAAGCCTACAACGGGAGGAGATCGGATCGGAGCGATCATGTCAGTTGCAAACACCACAGCCTGTTCTTTTAGTCTTCAAGGTTGACATAAACTGTTTGCTCTGAGAGGAACCTCGGATCATCTTCCTCTCATCGTCTCTGAATCATCGTCATCATCAACTAAAGTGCTTAAGGGTTTCCTTGGGGGAAGGATCCTTTAGAAAAAAAAAAGAAAAGAAAAGGTGCATTTCCTGTATGTATATAAGCATGACATTGCATTTCTTTCTAATGTATATGTCATTAGGTGGTGGGGCAAAAGAGGGTTAATGGATATACATGTTGCAGTCCTCAAGGAAGAACTAATAAGTTCTCTCTCTCTCTCTCTCTCCCTCCTAATTCTTTTTCTTTCTTCCTTATTGTTTTGGTTCATGGGAAAGGATTGGGTATAGTACTATAGAAGAGAGGAAGATTTGTTAATGCAATGTGGAGTAGTCAATGTGGTTGGACAATGTTACATGTTGTTAATTAACTTTGGTTGGTTTCCTGATAGTGTTGATAAAAGCTGTGGTTTTGCGGTACATGAGACTTTACTCAAACTATGTATTAGTGCAAATGCATTATATATCTACGATATTGTGAAATCACATAAGCATACAAGGATGCATGTATATATCTATGATATTGTGAAAAACGAGCTCAAGATATCACTCACCCAAGTAATCTGGCTGTAATTAGAGTACGTGGGCTTTCGCTGAGAAATTTTAGTCTTTAATTAGTAGAACAGAAATTATTTCGCACTCTATTCATAGAATTTGCTTAACACTCGTAGCTTCTTTACTTTCTATACCTAACAAACCACTGGAAGCAGTTGAAAATTTCCCCAAACCTAAAGAACATGATCATGAGTTATGTCATGGTTTCTGCAGCTCTAAAGCATGAATACTCTGCTGGGGAATTAATTCCATTTGATCCATTGTTGATTGAAGGCACAGTTTATGTATTCTGTTGACAAGTTCTTTTTGTTCCGGGTATGTTGCAGACCCACACCATCTCATCAATGTCCTCGATCGGAAGGCAATGTATCTATCGACGACGCATGTGCATATGCCCTTGTGTTGTGCTGCTGGTCCCAACTCCCAAACCAAGTTCCCGAAGTAAGCTGCCAGTTTGAGCTGCAAGCTAAGAGACCAAAGTTAGAGAGGGCTTGCAATGGGACGGCAGGTTATTGGCTGGTCAAACCGTCTGGGTCAGGTTGGGAAGTACTCAATTAAATCATGTTGAAAACCGGGTGGTGGGGTTGCAAATTATGTCCAACCATCTGTTTGGGGTTGAACTAGCACAATTAAACCTTTCAAAGTTAAAAGAGAAAAAGAGCTCTCTGAGGTTGAGAGAATGCCATTATGTCCACCCACCACCAGAACTAATGTAAAAGAGGAGTCTGGATTAGCTGCACTACTTGATATATGGCTCATAGCTGTGCTAGGGGCTGTTTGGCCAATAATATTAATAACGCCCCACATCAGCCATCTATCTAATGTATATGCCCCCCATAAACGGATAAACCGTAATCACTGGCCAATATCTCACTTTGCATGCATGATGACTGACGTGGGGCATTATTATTGGTTAAACAAACAGCCCCCTAATAACAAAAGCCATCAAGTAGTGCAGCTAATCAGGGCTCCTAAGAGGCGGTATATGAAATATGATCAGGAGAGTAGAAAGAGTACCTCTCTACATGGAAAAGTGTATAAACAGGATAATCCATTAAGGAAAGAAAGGTGGATTTGGTTACCAAGTACAATAAGGCAAGAATAAATAATAGAGTTCTTATTGTCTGTGGGATGGTCTCCTTTTCTACGTGACAACTTTAGAGATAAGTCACATATACTGACATATCATGAGTAGCATGCCAAATTTCACTTGTATTCATCATCTTCATCTTCATCATCATGCATTAGCTAACTCTCTTCCTTGAACGATCAAACTAAAATTACTTCTCTTTTGCTTGATAAGATATTGCGTGGGGCAAGCCTAATCCAGAAGAACTTTATTTCTTTATCATGTCTCTTGGCAGACAACTCAGGAACACGCATGCGCCTGCTAATTACCGGTGATCCATAACTACGGCCTTTCAAAACTCATCTCACATATATTGGTGAACACCCTGCTTAAAAGTCTGCACGTTATTTTCGAATCTTAACCAATCATGTTAAAGTCTGCTTACTTTTCATTGGCTCACGTTCAATTCAACATGGATACATCATAGATTTTTCCATATATTAATCATTGTTTAATTTCTTTGATGCATAATGCTATTTCTTAAACAAAATTAGGTTCTCCACATATTCCCTACTCGGTATTCATCCCTATATTGTAATGGGTTTACTTCCATCCTGATGGATTTACTTGGGATTGATATGTCTTGGTTCTATATATACGATTTGATGTTCATCAGATGATTTTTATATATAAGAATTCTTGGTTTATGTATTTAGCTACTTCTTTAATTACCTTCTGTTGTGGGGAATATATGTGTTTGGGTTCCCTCCCTCTAATAACTAGCTTTTAAGGGCAAATTCTCCTAAAACACATAACAAATGGTATCAGATCCTACACTATGTCTCCCAGTTGCAATTGTATGGCGTAGGTGATGACGTTGGTATTGTAGTATTTGGCCGGGACTAGGTGGGCTAGCACAAAACCAGCCCGTATGAGCGCTGGGGCTGCAGAGCAAGAGCATGGTGGAATGTTATGACCCATGTGTTTGGGTTCCCTCCCTCTAACAACTGCCATATTAAATTTGGATATTCTTTAACATTGTTTGTACTTAGTCGCATGAATCTATGGATTAAGGACATTTTTAAGAAATTTCTTTGGAAAAAGTTGATTTGGACGTTTTTCTGGACATACGCAAACCGTATTTATCTTGTTTTGTTATGATATTGACCTTTTGTTACGAATCTCCAACTCAGTATGTATTTAGGTTTGTGTGGTGTCGTGTGTTTTCCAAAATTTGGAGAACAAGACAGAGGCTGCTGATGAGTGGGGAGTGATGAAGATCGAATTTGATAAGACTAGTACACGTAATGACTAATTCATTAGCCTATTAGGTGTGGTGCATGCTTCTTTAATTTTTCATAATAAAACATAAATTTCCTACCTATTGCTTCCATATATATAGATTCTAATTAAAACCAGACCTCAGAGAGCAGGAATTCTAGATTCTTAATTAAACGTCACGAGATAACTTCCAAAAACAAGTTTGTAATGTGATATTTGAAAGGTTTCATTTGACCTTTTATCTAGGACCTCCGGTCCATTGCTTGTCCCTACAAGCTGTGGTTGCGGCATTGATTTCTGGAGCTCGTCCTATTTAGTTACGTTGATGGTGGTAATGATGAATTAATGGAGTCTGGTTAGATAACAATTCCTTTCATACTACCAAACAGAGAAACAGAAAAGAAAAAGAACTCACACAACCTTACAAGTCGATACATTATTACACCCTGTTCATCACCCCTAACTATTTCTATGATAAAAAGTCTTATATAAATGCATAATGCATGCATGCATACATACATACAATAATGCATGTGTGCATATATATATGAAGTGGGGGTTAGGCATTTACATCCACCACACATCTCAATAAAAATTTTCACTTGGGTTCTTCTCCACAAATGTGGGGTTAGATGATGAAATGGGCCACATGCGTATATAGGAGGAATTCAAGGCGCAAGTCAACAGAAGAAGGAATAAGACCCATCCATTGGTATAAACCTATCATTTGGATTACAATGGTTATATAGATATTTATTTCTGTTGGATAATAATTTAAACTAACAAAATTTGATCAATTTCAATTGTGTGAAGATTGCAAAAATAACTTTTCTCATAAGAGAACCCTCCAGCTTCCATTTCAATATGAAAATTAATCTATTAAAAGTACACCTCCCTGAATAAAATATCAAACAAATGTGCCACTAAAAGTTTAGCACAAGGATACGCTTGATGGGTTTTTGAAGTGCAAATTGAAAATTCAAATGCATGAAAAACAAGCACTGTAGTATTTTCTCTAAATACTTCTTACAAGAAAAATCTAAGGATTTGACCGACCAAATAAAAACCCAGTGGATTTTGATGAAAACCCACCCATTGATTACCACCGAGGTTAAAAAATTGTGGTCAAAAGAATTTCGTCGATTGGTATTAAGTAAGTTTTATTTTGTTATACTAGCCACCCTCTAATAACTAATAATTATGGTCAACAGAATTTTAACTATTGGTAGGAATTAGCCGCTTTCAGATTCAAACCCACATTCTCACACTTGTTAGCTCGAGATTCTACCATCGCACTCCTACCCTTTATCTCTATTTTAACTAGTTCCTTATTCCTTTCAATCCCATCCTTTTCTACACCCCAGTACAACGCATTGACAACTAAAAGAAATTGTTCAACCTTACTGTACAAACTGTGCTAAACCTAGCTCCCTCTTCAAAACCCAGTTCTTCTATTGAGAAATCATAGTCTCAATGGGTGTTTTTGTTTGGGCCTTATTATCACCAGAGAGCCGTAGACGATATGATGATGATCATCAAGACTGAGTGCAGGGTTGGGAGTCAAACGAAAAAACCCATTTAGACCAACTGATGATCTCTTTCATTTTCATCCTCAAAACATCCTAATCACTCGTACGATTGAACAGAGAACATAATAAGACCAAACTCTTTAATTAAAACCAAATTTATAACCCAGAAAGAGACCCTTCCTTAGGAACCATAAAAATTATGTTCTGATTGTAAGGCAATATACTTACTTAATACTTCCCAATTGAAACCATTATATATATGTGGCGGGAATCTGTAAAATTTGAAATTATAAAACAGAGCCCATCACCAACTTTGAAGAGATGGGCCGACCCATCAGCTGGGTTAGGCATGATAGCTTTTCTAACTCTAAGCCCAAGTCCAACCCATTAACAGCCGTGAGTATATATATATATATATATATATATATATAGGTATAGAACAGCAGCAGTACAGTACTGGAGTAAGCATCATCCAGAGAATTTGTAGCATCATCCAGAGAATTTGACATAACATACCACACACGCAACCCCTTTGATCCCTTCTCCCTTAGAAAAATATTTTGAAACGTTAGTTATTGGTAATCGTATTCTAACCACTCAATACGATTCAAATTTCAAGAGAAGCCTCATGGAATGAGTCTGAAGAAAGCAAGTCACAATGGAACAAGACAAGTAGCTAATATGAACAAAAAAGATGAACAACAAAAAGCTTACGCGCCATTGATTAAACAAGTAGCCACTGGTGATATCTCAGAGCCACTCCATTCATTTAGAATAACAAATACAAAGCAAGTAGCTGTAACGGTCTTGCCTAGAAATCCAATAAAAAAAAGAGGAAAAGCATAGGTCAACTGTGCGGCTTTCTTTTCAATCCTACCTATCAATAAAGTAAGACCCAGATATTAGAATAATGTGAAGAGAATTTCCTGCGATAGTATCTCAGAGATAGCATGAGGTCATCTTCCATTTATGTTTTAAATTTGAATACGCCAGGGACGACGACGGCTTCTGTCGTTGTTCTCCTGTGATCACACAAGTGCTCCACTAACAAATACGCGAAATTTCTGCTCTGGGTTCCTGTTTTCCTGCCACGAAACTTCTTTGAAACCAGGGCTAGCTCTCATCAAAGCTTGGTTCATGTAGTAGATGGTGAGGCAGTTGCAGCGAGTGTCACGCTGTAGACATCGATGATATCTGAAAAACCAAACCCATCGACTGGAGCTGAGGAGTTGGAGTTGGTGTTGTCCAATCACGTTCGACAGATTAAGCAGTGTAAAGTCTAAAACCCAGGTTAGGTCAGTGACGTTGTCGGGAAGAACATACAACATAGAAAAAGAAGAAAAAAAAAGAAACCAACCTATAATTCTGTCTAGAGGTTCTACATTGCCAGGTGGACATGGATTGTCAAATTATAAATGCCACGTGGCAAGTTTGTTATTAGAGAATAAATTTAACCGAGAAGTAGGGATACACCTGATGAAGAATTCTGAATTCCAGCCCAGTTTTAAAGCACTGGTACTACTTTTATCCTCCAAATTACCAAATATGCTTCAGTGGGAAATATGACAAGATTGTGGCCACATCGCCAATAAGGTATTGGCTATGAGAGTTTGGTACTTAAGAGTTTAGATACAGGCACTTTCTGGGTAGGCTTAGTTGGATAAACTTTTGTAACAGAACTCTGAATAATCGGATAATTCTGGTTCTTCAACAAGCCATAGCGTGGGTGCATGTTAGACAGACGTTAAATTCATAACCAAGCAAACCCCTTCAATCACAACTCATTAGAGAGATGCCATGCCACTCAGGGAGAAATTAAAGTTTTTCTTTTTTTTTTTTTCAAACGTCAAAAGATTGAATCTACTTTACAAATTAATGGAGTTTTATATATATACAGGGAATGTCGCAGGGAATTCATCAGCTGTTCATGCATGTTGTGGGGAGTAATTTATAATTGAAGGTCGAGTACTACCCCACACTCAACATCAATGCATTCAGATGTGGCGTTAAAGGCAGACACTGGATGGGTTCCCATGTGTTGCCAGGAAACCTTCAAAGGACAATAAGATAACAAGTTTCAAAAGCTAAAAAGAAAAGAAAGTGAGAGCTCCTCCACCCACCCACCCACTCCACTCCACCCATGATATCGTCTGCCATGGCCACGCTAATCTCGCCAGACCACTCAAAAAGATTCTCAGGCTCTCCTGCCTGCTCCCCCTCTCAGCCTCTGAGTCTTGTGTCCCCATTTTGACAAATACTTTAATAATCTATTAAATTTAAGAAGCCTACCAATTGGGTTTTGTATTTTGTAAGAGATCTAGATCAGACTATGAGAGAGAGAGAGAGAGAGAGAGAGAGAGAGAAGGTTGATGGAGGAAGAATAAATAAAAACAGTGGAAGCATTAATTTGTATGAATGTGCTGTACATATGTTGCACATGTAATCCATTCAAATGGCCTACGAGACTAGAAGAAGGTAATAAGACATACCTCATGAGTACAACCGCCATGCCCAAAAGGCGTTCTTGACACAGACCAAGCTAATTATTCCAGTGCTTTCTTCACTGTCACTTGTAATTCCAAATCTCTAGGGTCACAATGATCATCAACAATTCATGCTTTCAAACTAAACTATTCATCAACTGGATTGCGCCATGGATTGTTTCCACCAAAAGAGGTCAAGTTAAAAAACATTAGACCCTACTCATTGTTGGTTAGTTCTACCAAGTCCCAAACCCACAAAAAAAAGTAAAGGTTTTGAGTCAAATCTACGCTGATTAATTGAGTTGGTCCAAATTAATCTACAAATTAAATAGCTACCCAATTCATTAGACAACAAAATTTAGGAAGGAAGAACAGAATGAAAGGCTATATATAACCTTCAATTCCTAAATCTAATCTTTATACTAACATGAAGGGGATAAGTAGAAATAGGAATGATATTTTCCTATTCTTTTCTTTTTTTTTTTAATTGTGTATATATTCTTTTTGGGTCTTAGCACTTTCTGAGCAGGACTTCATCAACAAAAGATTTGAACCCATCAAACATAGGTATATATATGAAAGAAGGAAGAATTTGGTTCATATCATTTTGAATGGGCCGGATTATTCTCTTTTTTTGTATTGATAACAAGCCACTATCTCATCTCTCTCCTATCTACTTTTCTTCTACGTGGATTTGTTAGTCGTCTGGGACCGGAAAAAGAAGAAGATTGGTCAACTTAGAAGATTTCTATGAGTTCATATTGTTTGACTTCGTCAACCTTGAAATCTTGAAATATTAGAGTAGACATTTTGACCTGTGGGTGACTTTTGTTTCTTTTAATTTCTCTTTTATTTATTTATTATTATACCGGAAGGTTGAAATTGGTTTTAAGAAACACCCAATTAAGGCCGTTACCCTAACAGGCAAATAAGATGAATTATTGAGAAGTAAAAACAAATCGTTTTATTTCAGCAAACAATCCATGCTTTCGAAACCAGAAATCATATGATCTATGAAACATGATATCAATCACCAAATCTAGTTAGGAAAAAAAAACACAAATTTTGGACTAGAGATATTATGTGAGCTTATGAAACACAATATCAATTACGAAATGAAAACAATATTATTTAAACAAACGAAATTCAAGAACATGTTTTTAGTTTCAATTTTGGAAACAAAAAACACATATACAACCACAAATGTATTTTATATCTGTTTTAAGAATTAATTTGTTTTCAAACCATATGGTTTTGATTTATTTGGAAACTCAAGCAATAAAAATAATTCACATTGAAGAGCATCCTTTAAGGTGGTGTTTGGTTTGTGGTTCTCCAAAAAGATAGCACGGTTCATTTATTGAATCATGATATGTGAGTATTGATTGCGTGATTCATGTGCATGTAAGACACACAATATTGTTGAGTGGAGACATTATTGTTGGAGATATGTTGACATGTAAGACACACAATATAACCAGATGCCTAGTTGAAAGAAAGCTATAAAAAGTTGTGTTCTATTTTGCTGGTTTTGGAATCCTGTATCACTGATTCTACCAACAACATGGGCATGTGGAATGCTAATTCCTTTCTGTGTTTGGTTTGAAGGAAAAAGTAGGGAAAGGTAAGGAAACCTATACAAGGTTTGTAAAGGTTTTCTTACCTTTCCCTTCCTTTCCCTACCTTTTCCTTCAAACCAAACATAGCCTTGTGGCATGTTCATGAACCAGATGAAACATGAAGACAACCACAAACCGAAGACCCCTATTCGTCGAACCGAATTCATTATATCGCTTTTTCTTTTTACAGATAAGCATTTAAAGTAGGGGGGATCTCTTTTATTGCGGAACGGAAAGTCGGTACAACGACTTTACCCTTAATTATTTCATTATATTATAATTTTATTTGCTAAAAGACAAACTAATGAGCATTTCATTTCAGCCAATTCAGCAGTTATGAAATGACCCATTAATGGATGTATTTCAGATCATTCTCCATTTAAAGATAATTGTTTATTAGATTCCATTTGGGAAGAGTGCAAATACAAATATGTTCAATGCAAAACCTTATATACGGTATTTCTAAACCTTGTATCTGAACTCTTTCCAAACTGAGCCTTAAGTAGTATAACTAAAACATGCTTTTGTTAATGCCCGGGCAATTGCATAAAGATCTTTTATGTAAAGAGAACATGTATGTAAGATCTTCCTCTAGCATAAAAAAAAATGCTTCAAAAAATCATTTCCTATATTAATCACTTTTCCATAGAACATATATGATATTTTATGCGGATAATAACTCTATCCATGAATAAGGAAAATTGTATTAATGAAGGAATTAATATTGATAAAACATATGCAACCTGTTAATACCCCAAGCTTTGCATAAATGACAAAATTATTTTTGTTATATAAAAGAAAAACTGAAGAATCTTCCTACAATGTTAACATTAAACCATAAGAATGAGGTTTTAACTTTGAACTAAAAGGGGCCTAGTTCTGATTAACCTGTTTAACCATCTGATTTGGTCTAGGTTAATTTCAAATCATTGCATATTGTTTCCTTTTATTAATTAGTGAATAAAATTTTTAGTTTCAAATGCTCCATATGTTTTTCTTTTGAAAATAGGCTTTGGAAATATCATTTTTTTATTAACTACTCTTTTCCTAATGAGAAACATATGAGATAATTGACACAATAATATTTTTTTTACTTATTCATAAAATAAAAATTTAATATTTATTAAGAAAAATATTAATTACTAAAATGTTAACATATGTAAGACATAAACTATAATTAATTAATGGATATAGCTTAATGTATTTTGAAGGCAACTTAACTTAATGTTGATCATATGTATGTATGTGTGTGTTATGAGCATTTTTCTTCCTTGCATCGTCTCTATATGCTGAATGACATCTTGTGTTAAAAGGAGAAGGAAATAAGTAAGGCAAGGGGGGAAGTGGTCTGTGAAATCGTCCCTAAATCAACTTCACAGGTATATTTTTGGTATACTTTCATTCTCAGTTGTAAGCAAATTAGGAACTCTAAAAACACTTAATTTGGTGATATATATACGATTGAATTGAGAATAGTGAATTTGTGGCTATCTTTTCTAGATGTAGTAAAAAAAAATGCCAAACCATATAAATCTCGTATGCATTTGTTATCTTTGTCTACATTTTTTCCCTTTATTTTTTCTTCTTTTGATTCTCCTTCACAACACCAAACCATTATAGGAATTATGTATGTGCTGCCCTTTCAAAGCCTTTTTATATCCAGCACATACATGTGGCCTTTACCTCACAAAGAGTTCTAATAATTTAGCAAACCAAAAATATAAAAAAAGAAAATTATTGGGCCATTTGATCATACCTAAAGTGGTTGAACTGAAAGGCTTAGGAGGTTGTAGGCTCCTTAATCACTGAAGCTGAAGTATGGGTAGATTATTAAATATTAATTATAGCATTGAATGTTTATTAATTAATTATTTCATTCACTAAAATACAAATCAGTAAGATGCCCAATTCAATAACTTAACCTTAATTTATTTTATGGCCTCTAATTGTTTTTGTTGTATAAGCATTTCTTTTTAACTGTCTAAAATGAACTTTTGATCTGAAATTTGAAATTCTTTGAAAAAAGGGTTCTTTCTTTCCTGATTCAATTTAGTTAATGATGCACTAGATTGCCCGTGTGCTATACTCAAGAACAAAAATAGGAAGAACAAGGTTCTAAGTTTAGAAAAATTTAGCCATTTTGAACCCTTGATCTTAATTGAAATTTATCAAAAGTTTGGTATTTTGAACATGTTTTGATATATTGTAATTATCTATATTTTTTTATGATACATAGTTATATATCATTTTTATTATTTTAGTAATATACAAAAAATAAATAAATGGTTGAAATTCGAAAATTTCAATGTTTGCTCAAAGCCCACAAAAAAATTGTTTCATTGGAACACTCATTTTGAGATTAAACTTGTTTTCATATTTATCTCTACTGTAATGAATTTCTAATTTTCTACCTTTTCAAATTAAAAGAAAGAAAAAAAATGAAATAGTATTAACTCCTATTCAATCTTTTTCTTTTTGAAAATTTGACTCCTATTCAATTAATCCAGTAAAATATTCCTCCATTCTATGACTTATGTTGAGAAGGGGTCACTGCCAAGAATTCAAGAAACCACAGTCCTTCACGAGGAAAGCAAAATCAGAGACCAACAATTCCAAGCAAAACTGGTGCAAGAAGGCTGAAAAATAGGGGTGACGGGTGACCCCTAGGCTCAGCTTAGAAAGAATACAAATGTAAATATGTACAATGCAAATATATACAAAATAATATAAAACATAAAGTTCTGCACTTTACATATTTACATTTATACTCCATCTAAACTCAGCCCTAATTCTAGCTGATTAATGCAATAGAGGGGGAGAGAGAGGCTGCTGCAATAACGGTTGTGATTTGTGAGAAGCTACAGCCACCACCGAACCCATCATCATGACATGCAAAAATACAATTGTGGGCCCTTAGCATCTTTTAGGGCTATAATCTTGGGCTGACGAGCGTGGGTCTAAGAGCAGAGCAGCCAGTCAGCCACCTTGTTCGAATAGATGCCAAAGGGTCGACTTCCAGTTCAATCCAGTCCAGTCCGGTCTTGAGTCTATTACCCCCTCCCAGTCCCAGTCCCAGACACCCCGGATAGCTGAGACCATTATTGGCCAATGTCACTCAACTTTCGAGGACAGCCCAAAAGCCCAAACAGAGTTATAGGGAGCTGGCAGAAGTGGGAAGCGTACGGGGTAAAGCGGTGGGGTGGGAAAGGAAAGAGGGAGGTGTTCCCACAGTGACAAGAGAGGTCTCTCATGCATTTATTCTCTGTGTATTAGATCTTACTTTGCAGGTACCAAAGATATGCTTCGCTTCGAAAACCGCATTCTTTCCTTCCCAGTTCCCACTTCTCACTTCCCCCCCCCCACCCCCCCCCCCACACCCCTCCTCCCGACGCCTACCTCTGGTCTGCTGGCATTTAGAAATTGGAATCCTAACACACACACAAACTCTCTCTCTTTCTCTCTCCTCTATTATTTATTCACAATCTGGGTGCAGGTCTATCCATCGACAATCCAGGAAACCTTAAAAAAATGAAAGAAATGGAGTCAGGGAGTAAAGTATGCCTGCATTCATGGCCGTTGGATCCCGTACCTCAAACCCAATAACACCACCATAACATCCATTCCAACGAAAGACGTGCTTTTAAGGTAAACTAGAATCGAAAAGCATGCATGCATGCATTTATGGCCGTCTGATGTTCCTGTGTGTAGCCTGTAACTCTTCCCAAGAAGATGATGTACTTGAGAAGAGAGAGAGAGAGAGACACGAAAGGATCAACTCGGTGCAGCGAGACTCCAATTAAAAAACAAAGCAATCAAACATGGATGGAGGCATGGAGCCATGGAAGAGGAAAGAGAACAAGAGGTATAAAAGTATAAAACTGTTGAAAAAGATAAAACGCATAAATTAAAAGCACATGCACAAAGATGAGCAAACAAACCACCTTGTCACTTTGCCAAAATCAAAACCCTCCTTTACTTTCTTTACCTGTGCAACTCTCTTCTCTACTTATGTTCTCTTCAATTTCATTCATTGTTCTTATAAGAGTTTACAGAGACTATTACTCCGTTATGCTAACAACTACTATATAAAGTTAAATCAAACGACCAAATAAGGCTTACTTCGATGTAACAGTCAATTACTCTGAAGAGACAAAGTCTTTCTTTTAATCAAAATCACCCAAAAAAAAAAAAAAAAAAAACAGAAAATCGATTGTTTCTCCCTATCTACATGGATACTCATTCCATATCAAAAGAACTCCTCCGTCCATGTCCATGTCATATGATACGATGCAGCTGTGTGTTGATCATTCCCACCAACAAGATTCACCTCAAAAACCCACCAATCAATTAAAACAAAAGGATTTAATTGTTTTGTATGGAAAAGAAGAAAAGAATTCCTGAATTCAGTTTGTCAGCTCATAAAAGCTTGATGATATATAGTTATAGGAAAGATTGTGAAGAAGATGACGGAGGAGCATAACCTGGTGGATCAGGCATCCAGTGACCTGGGTTCATGGAATGGCCAGTAGCACTGCTGTTAGTGGCGCTGTTGCTGCTCCAGTAACCCGCCTCGGAGACGATGGGGTTACTAGGGTTGATGAAGCTTTGGTGCCATTCCTGATACGAAGTACAAGGCCTGGTTTGCTGATGAATTGTGTTCTCTTCCGAAGGCAGCAGCTGATGTATTGGCGTCTTATCTCTACCAGCACCTCCACCAATCTGGAATAACTGCTGTTGCTGTGCTTGTTGTTGCTGTTGGGGGCTGAAAGACGGCAGACTGAATCCCTGTAGCAAAGCCAGATTAGAACCGCCGAACTCCCCGACGACGTTCATGGGCTGATTCAACGATTGAAGCGCTGCTAACGAAGACAGAAACCCTCCACCTGGATAGTAAATAGAAGGTGGGTTGGGTGCTACCGGAGGGATGGGAGAAGGTGGGATCATCAAATCTACTTCTTTGGTCCTCAGAGTAGGATTACCACCACCACTGGTGGTTATGACTGTAGAGGTGGAGGTTGTGGATAAACCGAATTGTTGCGGCTGCAGCTGATGCTGTGATAGCTGGGGAACCGATGGCAGTTGGTTCTGTAGATTATCGGCGGTATAGGATTTTTTCGATCGCTTTCCCTTCCTGCAACCACCGCCCACGGGGACGTTCCGTAGGGTTCCCCCTTGAGTCCAGTACCTTCTGCAAGTCTTGCAGAAGTAACGCGGCTGCGAGAGGCTATAATTGTTGTAATAACAGAACTTGGTATTCAGAGAGTCACAACGCGGGCATTTCTGAGGCTGCTGTTGCTGCTGCTGTTGATTCTCCGGTGGTGGGGGTTTCACCCGTCGATCATGCTGTTGCAACCCCTTCATCTGGTCCATTCTTCCTCCTCCTGCACCTGCTATTCCTCCACCACCACCACCACCTCTATCTTGCTGCATCTCTCTCTTCAGATCGCTCTATTTCTCTAATTCTTCTTGTTATATATATGTCAGAGGGACGGCGAGACGGGCGGGGAGGTGAGTTAATTCAAAACGAGCTGTAGCAAATGTTTGGTGGTGCATGCAGATATTGGGGTACGGGATTTGCGGGGAAGGTGCCTTTGCCGTTTCAGTAAGCAGATGTGAGCTCAACGTGTCTGTTTCCAGCCCAGGAGAATCTGCACAGAGAGCAAAACAACGGCGATCCTTCCTGAATGCGGATTTCCGCTCCAACCAAAAACTCCCTCCACAGTCCACACACACACACAAAGGTTTGTTTAGTAATAAAGAAGAAATTAAGATCTCTTTCCGACCCAAAACAAAATCTTCTCAATCTCCCTCTCTCTCTCTCTCTCTCTCTCTCTCTCTCTCTCTCTCTCTCTCTCTATTATGCTTACGATCTCTCTCAAGTTTTGTCTCTCATGGGGGATATGGAATAGAGATAGGGATAGAGAGCGAGAGATGTTGGTTAGGGAATAGATACCAACCTGTTATCCTGCAAGCCGTCTGATAGGAGGTGGTACGGTTGCTGCACGTCGAGATAAAAGAGAGATAACAGGTTTCCTAGACAAGAGAGAAGCGAGAGAGAGAGACGTCTCAGTCCGTGAGAGAGGAGAGTCTTCAGGAAGCAAAAAACGAGTTCAGTAAAAGTACAGTACCAGAGGAAACTGCTTCATCACCTGTATTATGGGTTCCATCCCATCTCAGTGATCTTATCTCAGTTACCCAGAACAAAATTAAAATAAATCAGAAATAAACAAGACAGAAACCCAGTTCATCTTATCGGATCAAACAAGCCAAAGACATGAAAGAGAGTAGATAAAGAAATTCAGAATTCAGTTCAATTACTAAAAAGCAGCAGCTTTGTGACCAAAAACTAAACAAAAAAGAAAAAAAACGAGAACCCGGAGAAGAAGAAGAAAAAGGTGGAGGATGGTCAAATAAAGATCTGATCAGTATAGATGATGGAGCATGAGGGCTTGATTAGAGGCGGCTGCCGAGCGTGGTGTGGCGGTGGACGGTGGTCGTGAACGGGTGGCTGTCTCGGTGGTGAAACTACTCACTTCTCCTAACAAGACCGCTTCCAATTAAATTCTCTCTCTAATCTCTTGTTTCAAGTTTTCTATTAATTCTCTTCTGTGACATAATAACATCACTTTTTTATTCTTTATTCTCATAAACTAATACACAAGACGCGCATCCATATCATTTCATTCCCAACAAGTATCAATTAAACTATCTGACTGAGATTTGCATCTCTCTCTGGACTCTGATCTCCTCTCCTCTTCACCAGACAGAGAAGAAAGATGAATGAAGGCCGTAGCTCTGAGGTGGGTTCGATTGGAGTGGAGGGAAACGGCGCGTGGCCGAGCCACGTAACAAAGACAAGGCGAAGGAGAAGGGGATGACGTCCGTGTCCGTTAACTCTTGCAACTGCTCCACGGCCACAGCCTCCGCACCAAAGGACAAACACTAACATTTTTAGTTCATGGATGGAACATAAAAGTCTGGGAAATGAACTAAATTACAAAGGATCCGTCAACAAGACAACAATCCTCTACTAGAATTAGCCCTACAAATAGCACTAACCCAAATTACTTGATCATCATCAGGATTATTCAATCCATGGACCACAATTCCACAGACCCCCCTCCCCCCCCATCCCCATGAGAGTGCACCA